>NW_007377707.1:0-2139 GCF_000475195.1 Diaphorina citri
AGAAGCCCCCAAACCCGTCTACGGCCCACCATCGACCTTCAGCCCGCCGACCAACACTTACGGACCTCCCAGCACCGTAGACTTTGCCCCCACCACCGATCTGCCCAACACCACACCCGTTTCTGCGGTAAGTTTGATCCCAACACGCGCCTAGCGATGAAAACGTGCTTTTCATTAAAGATTACTTGCTAGCTTTCTACTGACTTCAAATCTTTAGTATTGCCTTAAAGTACGACTAGGAGTTCCTAAAATTTGAGTCACTATTCACTAACCAGGTATTTGAGTTCTACTTTTCTCATTGACCTAATTTTGCCATCGTCATAAAAGGGCTGTCGTATCAGAATTGAAAAGAATTCCTTCAACGAAGAGATATCATTAATTTGTCAAATCGGTCCATTTTGTGACCCAGTTATTTTCAATTCCGCGCATTCTTTTTCCATTATCAGATTCTAGTATTTTACCCTCAGATTATTAATCAAGTCCATCTACTTGATAGTAGACACATTCGTTTGACGACCAAAGATTTCAATTAATTAAACGTACGATTAAATAATAGGGTCCAAAAATAAAATGGGACCAAGGAATTTGGGTGCGTGAAACAGGGTCAGGCAAAAATAGTTGTGTAGGCTCCTTTGAACTTTTCCTCAAATTTGATTCTAGAAATTTTTATAACAAACGGAGTCAAATAAATAATGAATTTGGGACTTGAGACTACCATCAGAATAAGATCAAATTAGGTAGCTTTGGAAGCGAAAATTTCTTTCCTTTGGTTTGTATTGCTATCTTGGATTTCATTTCTGGAGAGGCTGTCGTATCCAAAGCTTAACAGACTCTCGCTCGCCAAACTGTGTACTTTTATTCAGCATAGACCGGAGCCAATAAACTAATCCCAATCTTTTTGACGCTCGCTCATCCTTAAAATCTAAAGATGACATGGCGGCAGTTCTGAACACACCCTGTTTATATTGAATAGTCATGGTCCATCAATCCTACCTCATAGAGAACAAAAAGACTTCGGAAAGACAGCATACTGCCTAATGGAATTCATACTGGGATGGTTTAATAATCACCTCTGACTAAAAACAATTACAATCAATTTATTTCCATTCCATTGATTTTCGCTGAACCTGGCCACAAATGTATTGTTCTTCCAAAAGCAGCTGTGCGAAATGGATTCTTGACGCATTAGTTGAAAAAATATGCCAGGAAATAATGCCGCCACAATCAAAGTTGCGCCCTAGTGTGTCAGAGATCTAAATTGAATTAGGTACCTAATTGATTTTGATCGTTGCACCAAATCTAGCTTGCCTAGCAGCATATTTGTAAGTGCCAAAGCTAGTGCCTACTTTGAGTGTGTGGAAACTTTCGAACTCAAAGACTAAAACGCCGAATCATAGTCGTACTCGTACATCAGACACATCAAGCTGCAGTTACCCGATAATTACCTGGGTTTTAACGAGATCTACCCACTTTTTGTACCATTGGGCCTATTTCTATTTCCTCATCAAGATTGCAGTGTCTATGTAGAGTACCATAGATACCTACATACATTATGTACCTACGACTGAATTACCAAGTCTACAAGGCATAGCACATAACTCCATTCTCCAATTTACGAAAAACCATACCTTCCGATAAATGCCCGTTAAGTATATCCAAATATCAACATTACATTGGAAATAAGGCAATTTTTGGTACTCCGTAGGCAATACCAACCTCGATTTCGCTGGTACCTGAAGTTCCTAAGTGCTTGATCAACTGATAGGGCAAATTCGGACTGAAAAAATGCTAATAATTTCGTTCAAAATGTGATCACTTCTGTTCTGGCTGAGAAGCAAACAATCACAGAGGAAGGATTATGTTTCTAATTACGATCAAAATCAGACAAGATGATCAGTTAGTGAACTTGGTCCCATGACTGTTGCACCAACGCACGTGCACGGATAACTAAGGTCCGTCATACACTTGCGGATTTCATTGTGAGTGATCTAACTGTAGGTGCAGCCTACGGTCTACAGTAAATGCAGACTCAGGTTAACGTCTGACGACGGTCTACTCGTATATCCTGGCGGGTGAGCGAAAGGCCCGCTGATTGCGGCAGGTTGGAGCGGGACCTTAATGCACGTTTATCACCCGTAT
>NW_007377707.1:3606-49811 GCF_000475195.1 Diaphorina citri
CATACTTCTATACTTCCATGGTTATGGAATGATTAATGTGGACAAGATGTTACCTTATTAGAATCGATTGATGACACATGAACTTCTATTATAGATGGGTTGTGGACTGATATTACCTTGAATAAGTAAACCAAAGTTCCGACTTTAAATCACCTACATGGTTTCAGTACAAGTTTAAGGAGTAAGTCTTTACTACTTAATCTTTAAAGTTTCACAGTTTAGAAGGTGCCTTTTACCAAAAGTTAGCACATCACGAAGGTATGATCTGATCGGAGCTGGGAGCCACATAACGCGTACATAGACTCTGGGAAACGCCACTTCTATTTCTGGTTGTCAGGCTTTGTTGACGGGGGTTAGACTGCGGTTCTCATTGTGGTACAACTATTTGAGGAAGTCTAGACATAGATGGATCTTTTTGTGGATCCCAAATTCTTAAGATTTAACTCGACTCTCGACAGGGCGTTTTATTTAGTGTTACACTGTGACTACTATTCCTTACCGTATTTAACCATTGTGCAGATAGTCTCAGCACGCTAAGTTTACTTACCCTAAAGTTGTTTGTAAGGAGCTCATAAGACGCAAATCCAGGTTCCTTAACTCGCTGATAAGTTATAATATACTTTGCTAGTAATATGCAGTAAGCTATGTCGTGATTTATAGCCCCTGTCGTAATTTGATACTGACTCCTTGTTGATTTGGATTTTCGACACTTCTGCTAATGCATCCACCAAAGGTAACCTTGCTCGACATCTGTAATCACCTTTACAACAAATAGATCGCGACCATACATCAGATGACTAGACTATCTCCATGATAGATGTTGAAGAGCATACCAGTGTCGAATACATTTGGGTACCTATACTACCTTACTACCTATGTATGTACACATGAAATTCAATAAGACTTTTGGCTGAGAGTAGAATAAGTCATGATGAATTGATCTGATACCTACTTGAGAGGGGCACCTGCCTCGGTGGTGTAGTGGTCAAGGCGCTCGCCTGATAAACAGGAGGGCGTCGGTTCAATCCCAGCCGAGGTATGGAATTTTATCCTCAATATAATTTGAGAATTTGACCACAATAATAGTGGTAGCCTACTGCTGGAGTAAAGGGACTTTTCAGTTCTATGCGAGCAGTATAAATAAGCACTAATACTATTACTACTATTTCAGCGAGTAAGATCCTGTGACACATCTGGCTGTAGGTATGCAAGCTCACCTTTTTCCCCGACGGACGGTCACTCGTCCGGATAATAAACTAACACACCGTGTCATAAAATTTCCAGAGCTGGCAAACGAAAAAGTTCAAAAAACCATCATTGTATTCAATGGGTATGGAAGATCTATTTGGACTTAACCGGACACATAATGAGATCTAAAAAGGACTGAAATGTCCCTTTACTCCCGTAGTCTTCAGTCTCATTCAGACTGTTGAGCGGTCTAATAGATTAAAAGGTAAAAGCGAGAATAATCAAAAGGAAAACAATCCAGTGTACCTCGGTATAATCATGACTGCCGGGCAAATTAATAATAGATTAATTAAGAACACGTCAAAGACAAAGTTCACTCCTGATAACATACGTTTGATAACAGAATCTAAAAAGGTTTGAATATTTCAACTAATTATGTCTCTATTTTTCCACTCTGCTATAAAAAAATCCACGTCATCGTGTGGTCTATTGTAGAGCTATGAAGTTAAGCAACGACGAGCGTGATGTTAAATTTCAAGGGTGACCGTCATGTTCTGGTGATCAAATCGACGACGTACGTACCGCCTAGGGGGACAATATTGAGGAATTGGTTTAAATTACCACACAAAAGAATCGCTGTAACTCCTCTTAAGCTCAGCAAAGATGAATAGAAATTGGAAACCTCAAAGTGAGGAACATAATTTTATGCAGCATCTAAGAAGATTCTTCAAAATGTCAGTAGCGAAAGTCATTGGTCTCAAACTGGCATACTGGCAACAGTAGCGATACTAGTATCCATTGTCCTAAGAAGATTCTTCAAAATGTCAGTAGCGAAAGTCATTGGTCTCAAACTGGCATACTGGCAACAGTAGTGATACTAGTATCCATTGTGTTATTGTGTTTGCATTAAGTAACGCCATAATCTTTCTTATTGCTTCCAAATTAATGGCATCAAATACTTTATAATCTTCATCGCCATTATGAGCTTTGAACGTTGCTTCATTGCTTGTTCTACTCTTATTGCTTCCAAATTAATGGCATCAAATACTTTATAATCTTCATCGCCATTATGAGCTTTGAACGTTGCTTCATTGCTTGTTCTATTCATCATATTAAGGGGACTATTATGAAAATTACAGTTCCATTATTGCACGTCACTCCAGTTTTGTTTTCATGCAAGGGCGATGTGTTATGGAGTCACGGCAATGTGGTAATTGTGATGGTATTGAGGAAAATAGGGCCTGTTTTCTTTTAATTTCTAATACCCGGAGCTACCTTTGATGAAAATTAGAGTTCCTTTATTGCACGTCACTCCAGTTTTGTTTTCATGCAAGGGCGATGTGTTATGGAGTCACAGCAATGTGGTAATTGTGATGGTATTGAGGAAAATAGGGCCTGTTTTCTTTTAATTTCTAATACCCGGAGCTACCTTTGAGATTAATCCAAATTAGAATAAATTTAATGTCAAAGTATGGTCTCTGGCTTTTCAGGCATATCGAAGATGTTGTTGGAGATAATTATTTTCGTGCACAATGCACATGTATGTTTGTAGTAGTTTGCCTCGGAATGAAAATGGGTACGTGCTCGCTCGGTAATCGGGAAGACGCGAGTTCAAACCCCAGATAATTGCGGAAATTTGGTAATTGTGGTATTGAGGAAAATAGGGCCTGTTTTCTTTTAATTTCTAATACCCGGAGCTTCCTTTGAGATGAGGGTTAATCCAAATTAGAATAAATTTAATGTGAAAGTATGGTCTCTGGCTTTTCAGGCATATCAAAGATGTTGTTGGAGATAATTATTTTCGTGCACAATGCACATGTACGTTTGTAGTAGTTTGCCTCGGAATGAAAATGGGTACGTGCTCGCTCGGTAATCGGGAAGACGCGAGTTCAAACCCCAGATAATTGAAGAAATAAATAATGAATTTGGGACTTGAGACTACCATCAGAATAAGATCAAATTAGGTAGCTTTGGAAGCGAAAATTTCTTTCCTTTGGTTTGTATTGCTATCTTGGATTTCATTTCTGGAGAGGCTGTATAATTGAAGGTGTAGGCCATTTTTTAAAAATATTTGAACTGGATTTACTTCAATCCGAGAAGCCCATCCATCTAATTATAGGTAGTACTTGGGTCTCAATAGTTCACTTGTATTTCGTGTTGATAGACTGCCTATTTACAGTATTTATATTTACCTTTACATAAAAATAGGTATTTAACAATACAGGAACATATTTTAAATGTACCATTTCATCACGCTACCTATTTAACACTTCGAGTGCCAAGTTAGTCATATAAGATTGACATCACTGGGTCCGAAACAACACCTTTTTACGTTCCTTATCCTATAGGAAGGAAAGTCATATTGGCTGAAATTTTTGCTTGGGCACTCAAAGTGTTAATCAGGTAATACTCAAATCACGTTGATCTGAACTTTACAAAGTTTTGTAGTGAACAATATACTTGTGCTCACACACATACAAAATAATCACTATTTATGCCCGAATGCCCTTACACCCAAATCTGTTCACACACATGCTTAATTCTTCTTTCTGTTTGCAAACCTAAGTATGCCAAGTCCTCCCCCAAGGTACCTTTCTAGGTCCCCAAGGACGGAGGGAAAGTCTTTGTTTTCTGATGGAGTTCAAGATAGGAATTATTCAGACTGTTGAACGGTCTAATAGATTAAAAGTTATAAGCGAGAATAATCAAAAGGAAAACAATCCAGTGTACCTCGGTATAATCATGACTGCCAGGCAAATTAATAATAGTTTAATTAAGAACACGTCAAAGGCAAAGTTCACTCCTGATAACATACGTTTGATAAGAGAATCCAAAAGGTTTGAATATTTCAACTAATTATGTCTCTATTTTTCCACTCTGCTATAAAAAAAATCCACGCCATCGTGTGGTCTATAGAGCTATGAAGTTAAGCAACGACGAGCGTGACGTTAAATTTCAAGGGTGACCGTCATGTTCTGGTGGTCAAATCGACGACTTACGCACCGTCTAGCGTGGACAGTTTCGAGGCATGGTTCTAAATTGTCACACAAAAGAATCGCTGTAACTCCTCTTAAGCTCGACAAAGTTAAATGGAAACCTCAAAGTGAGAAACATAATTTTATGCAGCACCTAAGAAGATTCTTCAAAATGTCAGTAGCGAAAGTCATTGGTCTCAAACTGGCATACTGGCAACAGTAGTGATACTAGTATCCATTGTGTTATTGTGTTTGCATTAAGTAACGCCATAATCTTTCTTATTGCTTCCAAATTAATGGCATCAAATACTTTATAATCTTCATCGCCATTATGAGCTTTGAACGTTGCTTCATTGCTTGTTCTATTCATCATATTAAGGGGACTATTATGAAAATTACAGTTCCATTATTGCACGTCACTCCAGTTTTGTTTTCATGCAAGGGCGATGTGTTATGGAGTCACGGAAATTTGGTAATTGTGGTATTGAGGAAAATAGGGCCTGTTTTCTTTTAATTTCTAATACCCGGAGCTTCCTTTGAGATGAGGGTTAATCCAAATTAGAATAAATTTAATGTGAAAGTATGGTCTCTGGCTTTTCAGGCATATCAAAGATGTTGTTGGAGATAATTATTTTCGTGCACAATGCACATGTACGTTTGTAGTAGTTTGCCTCGGAATGAAAATGGGTACGTGCTCGCTCGGTAATCGGGAAGACGCGAGTTCAAACCCCAGATAATTGAAGGTGTAGGGATTCTTGACGCATTAGTTGAAAAATATGCAGGAAATAATGCACAATCAAATTGGCCTAGTGTGCCAAATATAAATTGAATTAGGTACCTAATTGATTTTGATCGTTGCACCAATTCTAGTGCCTAGCAGCATATTTGTAAGTGCCAAAGCTAGTGCCTACTTGTGAGTGTGGCAAACTTTCGAACTCAAAGACTAAATCGGATCATAGGTACTCGTACATCAAACATCAAGTGCAGTTACCCAGATAATTACCTGGTTTAACGTGATCTTTACCCACTTTTTTGTACCATTTGCCTATTTCTATTTCCTCATCAAGATTGCATGTTATGTAGATACCATAGATACCTACATACATTATGTACCTACGACTTGAATTACCCAAGTCTACATGAGGGCATAGCACATAATCATTTCAATTTACGAAAAAAATACTTCGATAAATGCCCGGTTAGGTATATCCAAATATCAAATTACATTGAAATAGGCAATTTTTGGTACTCCCGTAGGCAATACCAACTCGATTTCGGGTACCTGATTCCTAAGTCTTGATCAACTGATAGCAAAATTCGGACTGAAAAATGCTAATAATTTCGTTCAAAATGTGGATCACTTTGTTCTGGCTGAGAAGCAAACAATCACAGATGAAGGATTATGTTTCTAATTACGATCAAAATCAGACAAGATGAGTCATTAGTGAACTTGGTTCCCGGTTCCCATGACAATATACTTTGCGTATTGTTTGCGGGTTCATTGTTTGGACTGACGGGTAAGATGACTGGTTGACAGGTTTGGATGATTGTGTCTCAATAGTTTGACTTGAGCAATGGCTTCGCACAATGGATTTATCGAATTCGATCTAGCCGATTGTGTTGTGGATAAAACCAATCGAGGCGAGAATTTAAAAGTCGGCTATTCGGTGAAGGTGCCGATGAGTTGAATGTGGGTTATGACATTGTTTCCCCAAATGGGCTAAGTGGAGGTGTCACAATTAATTGGTGATTTTGGCACATCCACTAAAAATATCTCAATTTTCTATCTTTTCACACCTTAGCTCTCTATATCTCTAGTCTTTACTTAGGTTTATTTATTTATTAATATCTACGGAATGGTGGTAGCTATCCAAAAAATTTCATAAAGAAAAGGGCTCCCCAAATTGAACTTCGGGGGAAAAATACCTGAAAAATAGAGTACTGTAAATAATAAAATCAAAATAGAATAGAATAGAATATACTTTGTTTAGTCTCTTTACTAAAATAAATGAAGAGGTCTCTTTTTTATTCAAAGTAGGTACTAGGTAACATTCAACTCTTCTAAGAGCTACTAAGGACTCATAGTAACTTTGTGATGCTCCATATCAACAGTAAAGGAGGAATGGTAACGTTATCTACTCTAAGATCCCCGTGTCTTCTCTTCGCCCTACAGGAAGAGTCCAGCGAAGTCGAAGGTTCAGGCAGTGAAGGCGCTTCTGCCCAACAACAGGGTGCGCCAAATGTTGAAAGCGGTCTCTACTACGTCCTCCTGGCTGACGGCAGACTGCAGAGAGTCGAATACGTGACTGCCCCCCTCAACGCTTTCGAAACCGAGAAGCAAACCGCTTTCCCCGGCTTCCCAGGATTCCAAGTGCAGCCAGTTGGAGCCGCCAACAAACCTCTGAAGTACACCAACCAGCCAACCACCACCGCGTCTCAATTCCAAGTAGGAGCTTTCCAAGGTAAGCAACTGAGCCCAGGGAACTCAAATGAAATTAAGGGGGGTTATAAATAAGTGATCCAGATGTTACACAATACCTATCTTTACATATTATGTACTTTAAATAACAGCCATTAATACTTTGTGTTCAATACTTATCATGAATTACGAGAAGAGAAATTAACGTGTCCTCGCAACTACTGATTACAGGTAACCAAAACCAAGGCTTCAACTCAAACCAGAACAACCAAGCCCAGGCCTCCTCTAACGCCGGTAACACTTTCGGTTTCAACAAGATCCAAGTCAAGGGAGCCAAATTCCAATCTGCCAACTTCATCCAGCCCATCCCAGCCACTGCCGAAACTCAAGCCCCATCCGTCCAAGCCCAATACCTGCTGGCCCCCAACCCAGCTGCCGTCTCTGCCTTCGCCTCCTTCCAACAATACCAGGCTGAGAAAGCCTATGCCGCTCAGGAAGCCCAAGCCCAGGCTCAGACTCAGGCCCAACAAGTAGCCCCGGCCCCTGCAGCGCCCTTCCAAGGATTCGTGTCCAACGTTCAATACAAGGATGTAGAGCCCATCACCGCCCCTGTCTACGCTTACCAGGGACCCCAGAACTTTGCTAGAATCCTCAAGTAAATCTCGACAAACCAAGGGCGCTTCCCGGCAAACCCCTGGGATCGAGTAGATCTCGATGACCAACCAACGGAACATAGAGGACCCCAGACAAACCATGTGATTCTGTGAATCTACAGATGCCAATTATTTATTTATTTATTTTAGAATTAAGTAAAGGCAGATTTGCTCAAGAAAAACCTCTTTCTTATATCAGTCTTTTCCGAAGATTCGGAGCAACACGGCGAAGTATCACTGCCATCAAACTGCTAGATATTGTATAGGTTAGGGTGTAAAATTTCCCATGCTTTTTTATTTATTTGCGAAATAAACGACCGATGCTTTCGAATGTAAATGATATTTTTACTTTTTACTTTCCTTATCCTATAGGAAGGAAAGTAATGTAATCGGGTCAAAATTTCGATGGTCAGTTTTTAGTGTCAAAACACGTTTTGAGGTTCCTAGAGCCTAAATCCAAAGTTTCAGCCATTGGTCCGTGTGTGTGTCTGTGTGTGTGTCTGTCTGTCTGTCTGTCTGTAAACAAAATATCTCGAGAACGGTAAGAGCTAGAGACTTGAAATTTGGTATGTAGATGTCAAATGTGACAAGGATGCGACACGAAACTTTTGGTTAAGACCGGTGCAACGGTTGGCGGCATTTTACCACTTTTTGGCGGTTTTCGGTGTAATTTAACAAAATATCGGGAACGGTATGAGCTAGAGACTTGAAATTTGGTATGGAGTTTACAAATGTGACAAGGATGCAACTCAAAACGTTTGGTTGAGATAGGTGCTGCGGTTGGCGGTATTTTGACCGCTTTTTGGCGGGTTTCGACCGCTTTTTGGCGGTTTTCAGCTATATCGACTAAACGGTTAGAGATATTGTAAATGTTACAACAGAACACCCAAATAAGCACCATTCAATAGGATAAGGAAAGTCGTGTGATGTTCACACCAGATTTTTCCCATCACTACCAGAAATGGATTGTTTTTGAAACATAGGTACTTTCTATAAAACTGCTATAGCTCTATATCCAGGCTTAACGTTATTTAGTTGGTATCATACAGCTCTCATGGCCAAGTGGTCACTGCACTTGACTGTGAAGCTGTCAAGGGTTTGAATCCTGGCGGGGGCAGATATTTTTCACATGCAAATTGTTCTGCTTTTATGACTGGCAATTGAAGGGGGACACTCAGCCTCTCAAGGACTATGAGTAGCCACAGAGATAAATGCTTGCCTTGCCGCAATCCAGTGTCAGCATTGTAGGTAATTGGTGGAAGTTATTATGTGCTGTTGAGAAAAGTTCTTTGAAAACTCCTACAATGTGATTTTAATAATACAAAGAAATAACATTTATTTATTTGTGATGGTAGGTATTATAAGTTTAATATTCTTGGAGTATTATTTATTACATTTTTTATATTTCACTGTTTCATTTGTTTTCAGAAAGTATAATCATGACCTACATGTAGCAAATGGGTACTGTCTGAAAGAAAAGAATCTGGAATGTGCACATTCTAAGAAATTCAAGGGATACATACCTACATATGAAGAAGCACATATTACCTTGTGTTAAAAACCAAACAAACCTGAGGCCTTTTAAATGTCCTAAGTGCAAGACACAGTTCTCAAGGTAAGAAACATAATATTTATCTGAAGTCCAAGAATACTGTTATAGTGAGCTACCTTAGTGGAATAGCGTGGGCGTTATACTGTAATCTGAGCACATGGCAGTGTGCCAGGCTAAGTTCCAGCAAGATACACAACTGTGTATCAATAAACTCTTCAGGATAACACGTATTGGTTGCATAATTTTTTTTGAAGAGAACGTTTACATCTTCTAGTAAGTTGGATAGTTCATATTTCAACTCACTCCTGGTAATTAAAAAAAGTAAGCGCTTGAAAATAGGATAAAATCTGTGAAGTAAATACTTCTTTAATCGGGGCTTTTCCCCCAAAAAAGCTGGGGTTTCAACATTTAAAAAGTTATTTAAAGTTCTACTGACGACGAGTCAGGACGAAAGACTTGACTGCGAAAGAAATCATTGACAGATCGGTAAGCCTCAGTTATTACTTCTTTGGACTTAAAAGTTAAAATCTTATGGTGTTCATCTTTAAAGAGGTAGTGAAAATCATTTTTTCCACGAGCTATGTGTGATTAGTACTCCACGTGTAGAAAAAACAACCAAAACGGCATAGTCCAACATTAGAAACATGGAAAGTCCCGGGCGAGAACGAAAAACAAGAGGCGATTAGTAGGGGAATACATTGTAATCTGAATAACCTTTGTTGCTACACAAGGGTTCATCGGTGGGGTTAGGTTGCTCAGATAAGAGAAGCCTATATGAGGAGGTGATCGAACAGAGAGCAAGTTAATTCCTGTCGTGGACTCCATCAGAGCAGAGGCTTTTCTGATGTCCTAAAAAAAACTTGAAATTTGGTATGTAGTTCACAAATGTGACAAGGATGCGACACAAAACGTTTGGTTGAGATGGTTGCTGCGCTTATAAGATTGAGAGGTTTAAAGCAAAACTGACTTATAGCTCATAAGAAATATGTAGGTTATAAGTAGATTTTGAATCAAATCTCTCAATTGTCTAAATTTACAAATTATTGCAACCATATTTCAGCATTCTATGTGTAGGGAGGGGTTCTGGAGATAAAGTGATCAGTGTGTGAATGTATCTCGCTTTTACATACTAGAAAACATTTGTGGCGAAATTACTAATATTGCTACTGATCTCTCTCCTTCTTCTCCCTAGACTTTTCTTCTTAATTAAATAGGGTCAGCGTTTTCGTCAGTTTTTTTTCCCCAATAGTTCCTCAAATCGTCAAAGTCGAAAAAACTTCAACTCTATTGGGAATCGAACCCAGAACCTCCGGATTGCAAGCCTAATATGATATCCAATTATCCACTTGGCCATGGAGATAGATTAAGGTTGTGGTTATGTACCGGGTTGAGCTGAGCTCAGACTAGGTGAGACAGGATATTGTTTCTACAATTTGGCATGGGAGTGGTAACTTAAAAACAAACGCAAGTTTACCAACCTTGCCTTCCCCAACCAGGTACATAACCACAACCTAAATCATTCTCTTCTTAGCAGTATAAGTGAGGTATTCTCCCCTCCACTCGTACCTCATTGTCTGCAGCAGATAACTGGAGAATTAGCTGAAATTCACTGGCAATTCTTAAGCTAATAGTCATATCACAATGTATTTTATACCATTGATTCACCAAGTACTGACTACTCACTGGGCTAGTCACATTAACTTCTTGTCACAAACTAAGCAAGGATGGGTCATTTGTGCCAAGCCATCACAACAGTTATAATAATAATAATAATTCAGTTTTTATTGTACATAAAATTCAAACATGAATGTATACAACGTCAGTTGTGCCACCATTTCTAGCATTTGTGCAATGCCAAGGTGGTCATCCACCTTGGCACAATATTGTAGGCATGGGACATTTGGCAGTATATCAATGATAAGCAGTGTTGTTTAACTTCAGTGATCTATGTTTAATGGGCTGTAACTATGACCATTGTACTGGCATACTAAAGTAGT
Organism: Diaphorina citri; assembly: GCF_000475195.1. NCBI lineage: Eukaryota > Metazoa > Arthropoda > Insecta > Hemiptera > Psyllidae > Diaphorina > Diaphorina citri. The sequence goes on from NW_007377707.1 coordinate 14,391, forward strand.
GCCATTTAAAACCATGTTCAACTTCTGAGTTTCACCCATTAATGGGCTGTCTGTAACTATGACCATTGTACTGGCATACTAAAGTAGTGCCATTTAAAACCATGTTCAACTTCTGAGTTTCACCCATTAATGGGCTGTAACACATTCCAATTACATTCCTACATGATATCCTTTGACAGTAACAAAGATCAGGGTGTCTATTAAACTGGAAAATCGGGAATTGTCAGGGAATTTCACGGAGACAGGAAAAGTCAGGGAATTTCTCACAAAATTGACAAAAACCCAAAAAAGTCAGGGAATTTTTCAAAGCCTAAAAATATAAAAAAGAATTTTTGGTCCATAAAAAAGTATGCAACCTTGAAGGGGCAACTCATATTTTCTCGAAAAAATTTCGCCTGTGGCACTGTAATTTTGTGTTTTATAGAAATGTATTAGGGGAAATTTTCAAAGCCTAAAAAATGGAAAAAGAATTTTTGGTCAGTAAAAAAATTATGCAACCTTGAAGGGGCTACTTAAATTTTCTCGCAAAAATTTTGCCTGCGGCGCTGTAATTTTGTGTTCTATAGAAACGTATTGGGGGGGATAAACAATACTCGTCTTGTATGTACTTGTAATGAATTTGATGGCACAATCGTTCTCTTTTGACAAAATTTTTGATGGTAAATTCGAGGGAATCGGGCTGTATGTCGTAAATTATTGGTGTAAGAAAAAGTGGATATAACTTTCGAAATTTTTTGATATTGGCTTGTTACAAGCGCATATTTCGTGAACCATCATTCCTAGAACCCTTACATGTACACCGATTGATTTCTCGTGAAAAGTTACATAGGAAAGACTCCTTGGTCATCTTAAATACTCTAATGGAAACTCTTGTAAAATCATTGTTCCTTCTATAGTTTTTAAGTTTTTTTTTACGTTAAAATGGAATAATCTCAGGGAATAATCACAAAAACCGACAAAATGATGTACTAGAACTAGACAACGAAGGGTCAAGAGACCATCTCAAAGAAAGGAACCTCGAAATAAAACAAGATGCTCGAAAATTCAAACCAAAAAGTGATCCTGTATTAAAAGGAAACAACCAAAAAAAGGTCTAAAAATCATGAGAAAAATGAAATCAAAGTCAAATACTACGAAACTTTCCACCTTAAACTTAACAATTTTCGATTCAAATAATAAAAACAAGATAAAAAGTAACAAAGTATATTGCTAGCAGGAGAATTAAAAAGAAAGAGATCTCTCTCTACAAAGTATTCAAACAAAATGATCCGATTCCTAGAGTACACTGAATATCCCATGTTCCCGGTGCCTCAGCTTCCACATCACTGGGAATATGTAGATCTGTACTAGGAAGGATTGACGTGATAAATCTACAGCTTCCAAAGGTGACGCACTTTGATAAAAGTTTCCTAAGTGATAAAATACTTCCTCAAACATAAAGAAAATGGCATCTTTGCATCAAAAAACTGCATCTTTGGCACACAACACTACATGAACATATCAACCATGGACATATCAACCAGAAAGGGGAGTAAGTAACAAAAAACGGATTTTGGTTTTATTCCATAAAACAACTTGTTCAAGTGGTTTCTTTGGTATCACAAACTGAAATCCATCCCATTGTAGAGATATTGATATTTTACTCTGAGTCGCAAGTGACATTTTCTAATTTTTCTATTTTTTCATTTGTACATGAAGAAAAGAGAAAAAAAGGACAAAATACCAGTGAAAGACATTTGTCCAAATCAGATAAAAAACAAAAGAAGTCAATGTATGGAAAAAAATAAAAAACAAAGAAATTGATTTTTTTTTCTTTTTGCTCTCCTGAAAATTTTGAAAAAATCATTTACGCCCCTTTCTCATTCCATGGTCGATATGGACACACAATACTTTGCCACTTACCTGTGTATTTGGCGTAATCTTGTTATCACTTGGAGCATAGCCCAGATCTCTGTCAACCAGATCTATAATCTTCTCTGTCCTATGAGTAATCCACTCTAAATTACTGGCGACGACCAAAACCAGTCGGGTTTCGCCGGTTTGGTTGAAATCTTCTGGTTTTGTTACGTCTCCGTTTCACGTATCTTTACTTTCTGATTTACTTTTCTCTTCTTTCTTTTCACTTTCTACTTTTTTTTCCTACTTCTACTTTCTTTCTATTTAATGAGGACAAAGAGGACAAATGACGACAAAGACTACACACAGGTCACTAACTTAAAGACACTTTTCTTACGTAGGCAGTAAAGTGTTCAACTGTATACCCGAAGGATTATGGCAACCACTTGAAGCAACCAGTTTAACATGTATAAGAAATAGAATACGGGAATGGCTAAAAACGCCAAATAATATAGAAAAAATTAGAGAAATCCTCAACCATTAATGTACCTAAGCAGTTTAGAAAAATAATAGAAAATATAATATCTAAAATACCACCTAAAAAGTGAAAGAAAATACCTACCCCTAAAAAAGCAAGGAAAAGAGTTTTCTAAAAATAGATTAATTAAACATAATAAACCCCACCCGTGCCTAGCCACATTGGGTTTATAATACTTCCTATGTAAAAAAACAAACAATTGATTAGCAAAATTCAATTTATTACTTTGTATATTTCACATTTGTCGTTTTGCTTTTCCAATTGTTATGAATCTCATTTTGTTAATATTGTTCAATAAAAGTAATATTATTACCATTACCATACATAGGTACCGCCCGCAAATTATGTTGATTTTAAATGTGACGTTACATGAGGTCTTATAATGATTTTATTATAAGGGTTTTTGGCTTTTTGGTTATCTTTGGAAATAATTATGTAATAATCTTTTATAATAATAAATTTTGTTTACCTACCATTCCTACGGAAATCAACTTTGAATTGACTGAAAAATAGCCACTTTTTTTCAAGTCAAAATAAGAGTACCTACAGTAGATCAAAAGTAAATGTTAGGTAGAAAAACAATGGAAAAACTATTCATAAACGCAAATAAATTGTCTCACTATTTACACAGAAAATGGACAAGTTGGAAAAGAAGGAAGTCGACACATACGACCATAAAATATGTACAAAAGTAAAAGAAAAAGCTGTAAAAATTAAAGTCATCGAAATAACTGAGTATTAAATTTGTTCAAAAATCTGAGTATGAAAATTCTAGTGCTACCTAAATACATGAACTCCAGGAAGGTACCTAGAAAATTAAACGAAATATGTAACCTATCAAAATGTCAAAAAAGTAGAGATGCTTCCTCCAAAGAATAAGTACATATACATACTACTATTACTACTCCCCTGTATGTCTGTCTGTCTGTCTCTCTCTCTCTCTGGCTAGTTTACTTATCCTAAACTCTCACTCTCTTCTTGGTATGAGGGTAGAAATAATACTATACCTGTATGTTTGCTGAACCAAGTTGCTCGTTATTCAAAGGGAGGTTTCCCCAAATGAACATTTTTTGATTCAATTGTTCACTTCGACCGCTTTTGTTTGATTCAAAAGGCATTTGTTCCAATTGCTTGGATTCAAATAGGGGCTGTTTGATTCAAAAGGACTTGTTCGTTCCAATCGGTAGAAAAACAATGAAAAAAATATTCATAAACGCAAATAAATTGTCTCACTATTTACACAGAAAATGGACAAGTTGGAAAAGAAGGAAGTCGAAACATACGACCATAAAATATGTACAAAAGTAAAAGAAAAAGCTGTAAAAATTAAAGTCATCGAAATAACTGAGTATTAAATTTGTTCAAAAATCTGAGTATGAAAATTCTAGTGCTACCTAAATACATGAACTCCAGGAAGGTACCTAGAAAATTAAACGAAATATGTAACCTATCAAAATGTCAAAAAAGTAGAGATGCTTCCTCCAAAGAATAGATACATACTTAATTTTTCCACTCCCCTGTATGTCTGTCTGTCTGTCTCTCTCTCTGGCTAGTTTACTTATCCTAAACTCTCACTCTCTTCTTGGTATGAGGGTAGAAATAATACTATACCAGCCTGTATGTTTGCTGAACCAAGTTGCTCGTTATTCAAAGGGGGGTTTCCCCAAATGAACATTTTTTGATTCAATTGTTCACTTCGATCGCTTTTGTTTGATTCAAAAGGCATTTGTTCCAATTGCTTGGATTCAAATAGGGGCTGTTTGATTCAAAAGGACTTGTTCGTTCCAATGGCAATTGTTTGGATTCAAATAGGGGCTGTGGATTCAAATAGGGGCTGTTGATTCAAATTACTCTTTTTCCAAGTAACCAACTAATTATTTTTTTCATTTTCCATTGGTTGGATCCAAATAGCCGCGCTGTTTGATTCAAACAGCACTTTTTTTTCTCAAGTAACCCCCCCCCCCCCCCCCCCCCCCCCAGCAACTGAGGCCAGGGAACCCAAATGAAATCAAGGGGGGTTATAAATAAGTGATCCAGATGTTACACAATACCTATCTTTACATATTACCTATGTACTTTAAATAACAGCCATTAATACTTTATGTTCAATAATTATCATGAATTACGAGAAGAGAAATTAACGTGTGTCCTCGCAACTACTGATTACAGGTAACCAAAACCAAGGCTTCAACTCAAACCAGAACAACCAAGCCCAGGCCTCCTCTAACGCCGTAATTTCCAAGTAACCATTTTCCATTTCATTTCTCATTGTTTGGATTCAAATGGCCAATCCAGTGTATACCAGGAAGTCCTTCCTCTTGCAATACCTCTGCAGGAATCGTCGCCCGTCCATAAACAAAGGCATGGCAAAGGCAATGTCATCTATCCCGAGAACTTTGCCTGGGATAAAGTTCATCCTGGAAAAAGAAAAGAAATATTTTGTTTATTTACACGCTAAACATCAGGGCAATGTGGGACAGAAATTATAGGTAACTAGCTGAATTCCGTCGCTTCGCTCCGGAATCCCGCTAGTTCATCCCGAGGCATGGCCAAACTTGTGGAAAAGGCATGGCCGAACTTGTATTTATCAAACTAAAAACATAAACGAAACTCAAATATTAGGCGAGCGAGGAAAAGTTTTCTCTCCCGCAGTCTCTGCACTCTGTGTATTTCTTATGGGGAGATTTTAGCGATCAAAAATTGATCATATCTCAAGATCGGTTTAGATTTTCGCAAAATCCTTTCTTATTGCACACCCAGACCATAAAAGGAATATTCCTACCAAATTTAAGCTTTCTAGGTGTTGTGGTTCTCGAGATAGAACGATCAGTGTGTGAACTATGAAATGTGAATGAGTGAATGGATCTCGTTCTTATAATAGTCCTATTTGGACAGGATACACAAAATATATTCTAGTCTACATTTTGGAGAGGGCCTTACTTGGTTTCACACCGATCCCCCGTGGTGATATGATTGCACAAGCACACATTATTGGAAGCACATGTCCCGCCATTCTGACATGGGGGAGTACAGGTGAGTGTTGGACACTGCACTGAACTGGCGTTCGCTGAACTGCAGGATTCATTATTGCAGCTCTCTGAAGTACAGTTCACTGGAACAGAGGAAAATATTTAATTCCCGCCACCCATCAGACCGTCCGACAGACCACGGTCTGTCAGACCGCCGCGCGCCGGAATGTGTGTGGCAGAAAAAGCTTCAGGCCCAGATCTCTCAGACGGTCTGACAGACCTAGGTCTCCAGATTTTTCGGCCACACACGTTCCGGCTGTCTGGGAGACGCTTTTGAGTAGATACACATTATGTCAAAGGTACACATAGGTACTCAATAATATAGGTCTGTACTGTAAGTAAGTTCGAAAATAAATAGTTATATGTAGAAAAAATGCACCATGAAATGAAGAAAGTACACATCAAAGAAAAAGAATGTTGCAAAGTAGCACAGTATTGAAGAAAAAGTGAAAAAACTCCCATAGACCAATCCACCAGGAAACATTGGTCAAGTGAAAACAGTGTTAATATTAAAATATTTACATTTTAAAAAAAAAAAAAAAATGGACTTTCAAAAAGCCTTTGATCTGGCTAACAAGATATTACTTAACTCTTACAAACATGTGCCCACACACCCACAAAAACAATCACCATATATATTCGTATGCCCTAACACCCAAATCTGTTCACACACATGACCCATTCTTCTTTCTGCTTCAAAAACCTAAATATGCCAAGTCCTCCCCCAAGGTACCTTTCTAGGTCCCCAAGGACGGAGGGAAAGTCTTTGTTTTCTGATGGAGTTCAAGATAGGAATTTTAATCCACTCTAAATTACTGGCGACGACCAAAACCAGTGGGATTTCGCCGGTTTGGTTGAAATCTTCTGGTTTTGTTACGTCTCCGTTTCACGTATCTTTGCTTTCTGATTTACTTTTCTCTTCTTTCTTTTCGCTTTCTACTTTTCTTCTTACTTCTACTTTCTTTCTATTTAATGTGAGGTTCTTCAATTTTTAAAACAAATGAAGTTTAAACTCCCAATGGGGAAATGGGAATAGCTACTGTGCTACCGTAATCATAAAGCTTAGAATTGAGATTGTAGGTATCTTTCTGATTTACTTTTCTCTTCTTTCTTTTCACTTTCTACTTTTCTTCCTACTTCTACTTTCTTTCTATTTAATGTGAGGTTCAATTTTTAAAACAAATGAAGTTTAAACTCCCAAGGGGGAAATGGGAATAGCTACTGTGCTACCGTAATCATAAAGCTTAGAATTGAGATTGGAAAAGGACTGGTGGGAATTTAATGCTAGTGGAGTAGGTCATATTTCTTAGTTACCTACCTAAGTAAAATAAAGGCAAATACAAAAGGCATAACACAACCACTTGGGTAGGTATACATGGTAGGGTTTTATTGTTAGATCAAAAGTAAATGTTAGGTAGGAAAACAATGGAAAAACTATTCATAAACGCAAATAAATTGTCTCACTATTTACACAGAAAATGGACAAGTTGGAAAAGAAGGAAGTCGAAGCCCCCAACCCAGCTGCCGTCTCTGCCTTCGCCTCCTTCCAACAATACCAGGCTGAGAAAGCCTACGCCGCTCAGCAAGAAGCCCAGGCTCAGACTCAGGCTCAACAAGTAGCCCCGGCCCCTGCAGCGCCCTTCCAAGGATTCGTGTCCAACGTTCAATACAAGGATGTAGAGCCCATCACCGCCCCTGGCTTTCAAGGCAGACGCGCTAACAACAACTATTATTTACCACTATTAGACTAACTAATAGTGGCTAATAGAATACGGGAATGGCTAAAAACGCCAAATAATATAGAAAAAATTAGAGAAATCCTCAACCATTAAAGTACCTAAGCAGTTTAGAAAAATAATAGAAAATATAATATCTAAAATACCACCTAAAAAGTGAAAGAAAATACCTACCCCTAAAAAAGAGAATGAAAGAATTGTTGGACGTTTTGGTCTAGACTATGTTGTACTTGTTCGGCACAAAGATTCCATGTGGCTTCATAGGACAGAGAAGATTATAGATCTGGTTGACAGAGATCTGGGCTATGCTCCAAGTGATAACAAGATTACGCCAAATACACAGGTAAGTGGCAAAGTATTGTGTGTCCATATCGACCATGGAATGAGAAAGGGGCGTAAATGATTTTTTCAAAATTTTCAGGAGAGCAAAAAGAAAAAAAAATCAATTTCTTTGTTTTTTATTTTTTTCCATACATTGACTTCTTTTGTTTTTTATCTGATTTGGACAAATGTCTTTCACTGGTATTTTGTCCTTTTTTTCTCTTTTCTTCATGTACAAATGAAAAAATAGAAAAATTAGAAAATGTCACTTGCGACTCAGAGTAAAATATCAATATCTCTACAATGGGATGGATTTCAGTTTGTGATACCAAAGAAACCACTTGAACAAGTTGTTTTATGGAATAAAACCAAAATCCGTTTTTTGTTACTTACTCCCCTTTCTGGTTGATATGTCCATGGTTGATATGTTCATGTAGTGTTGTGTGCCAAAGATGCAGTTTTTTGATGCAAAGATGCCATTTTTTGTTGAATGAAAACCATCAGGGGGAAAAAATCTATGAAATGTCTTGATAGCATGTTTTTTTTTTTTTTTTTTTTTTAAAAAAAAAAATTTTGACTCTTTTTATTTTAAAATGAAAATATTTTAATTTTAACACTTGTTGTTTGAAATTGGCTACAATTAAGCAATGGTTTCTTGAACACATAATAAATTGAGCTAGATGATGATCTACAAATACTTTGATTTTTTTTTTTTTTTTTTTTTTTTTTTTAAGAGGTTTGACAGAGGGAACTGTAACTCTAGGGTCTTATCGTCCCGAAATCGGAGAGAGAAGGAAGACAGGATAGGAGAAAGCCAGCCGTTCCGAGAACGAACATTATCCCATCAGGATAAAATCCGCCCCGGGCGGGAATCGAACCCGCGGCCTAGCGCTTATAAGGCAGACGCACTACCAACTAAGCTAACTAGGCTGGCGATCACAAATTGATAGTTTTCTGACTTCTGACTGACAAACAAAAGCTTTTTTTGTCACTCAACAATAAAAATTCCCAGAAAAACCGCCATAAATTTAAAAAAAAGTAAACAAATATTTTTTAACTTTCAGCAGTGTTGCGAAACGGCAAAAATTCTTGTACTGTCGTACGAGAATGGAATTACCGTACAGAGGATCTATTTTACTTTTTTCTTAAATATAAATGAAAAATAAAATAAATAATAATGTTTTGCTATTATTTATTATATTTTAGGTAAGCAACACCTTTCTAATAATCTTTTTCTTGCTCTTGCTCAGTATTTTATTTTTTTAAATAAATTTCCATTGTCCTTTTTTTTACAGATGGGTTTTTTTTACCGTACACTTCATGGGAAATCATTGGAGGGGAATGTTGCTCGCTTCACGCTTATGATTAAAAAAAAAAGTAAACAAACCGAGACCGAGACTTTTCCGGGAAAAGTTTTCCCGGACGGACTTCTTTTTTCAACTTTTCCGGCTTTTCTCTCTTGGACTTTAAAAAATAGTACATAAAACAGACTCACCGGGGACAAAAGAGTCTTCCTAACCATCACCTTATTCACGGATAACTGTAATGAAGCATCACAACAGTTTGTACAGTTAAAACTCCAAATGGAATGATGGAGAGTGTATGGGGTAAGTGAACCAACAAGGGTCTTTGGTATCAACATAAATTTCCTCTCAATAGTACCTAGTACCTAATAACTGGAGAATTAGCTGAAATTCACTGGCAATTCTTAAGCTAATAGTCATATCACAATTTATTTTATATCATTGATTCACCAAGTACCGACTACTCACTGGGCTAGTCACATTAACTTCTTGTCACAAACTAAGCAAGGATGGGTCATTTGTGCCAAGCCATCACAACAGTTGTGCCACCATTTCTAGCATTTGTGCAATGCCAAGGTGGATGACCACCTTGGCACAATATTGTAGGCATGGGACATTTGGCAGTGTGATGTTTAAGTCACCCATCCATTTATTGACCTTGCTCGGCGTAGCTTAACATAGGTGACGCTAAAACCGGTCTTAAAAAGAATGTTGCAAAGTAGCACAGTATTGAAGAACAAGCAGGGTCCGTCCCTCCGGGAATTTTTTAGCCCGTAGTGATTAGTGAAAATCAGTACCAGTGTACCTACCTAATTTGTTTAATATTCAGTTTATTATTATTCTCGATTTAATTTTTTGATTTTACTTTCATGTAATGATTTAAAATCAAGACTAGAGCCCGTTCTCCCTTTATTCCCAATATAAGGTTTAATTACCAATGTGAGGTTCCATTTTTAAAACAAATGAAGTTTAAACTCCCAATGGGGAAATGGGAATAGCTACTGTGCTACCGTAATCATAAAGCTTAGAATTGAGATTGGAAAAGGACTGGTGGGAATTTAATGCTAGTGGAGTAGGTCATATTTCTCTCAGTTATCTACCTAACGTAAAATAAAGGCATAACACAACCACTTGGGTAGGTATACATGGTAGGGTTTTATTGTTAGATCAAAAGTAAATGTTAGGTAGAAAAACAATGGAAAAACTATTCATAAACGCAAATAAATTGTCTCACTATTTACACAGAAAATGGACAAGTTGGAAAAGAAGGAAGTCGACACATACGACCATAAAATATGTACAAAAGTAAAAGAAAAAGCTGTAAAAATTAAAGTCATCGAAATAACTGAGTATTAAATTTGTTCAAAAATCTGAGTATGAAAATTCTAGTGCTACCTAAATACATGAACTCCAGGAAGGTACCTAGAAAATTAAACGAAATATGTAACCTATCAAAATGTCAAAAAAGTAGAGATGCTTCCTCCAAAGAATAGATACATACTTAATTTTTCCACTCCCCTGTATGTCTGTCTGTCTGTCTCTCTCTCTGGCTAGTTTACTTATCCTAAACTCTCACTCTCTTCTTGGTATGAGGGTAGAAATAATACTATACCAGCCTGTATGTTTGCTGAACCAAGTTGCTCGTTATTCAAAGGGGGGTTTCCCCAAATGAACATTTTTTGATTCAATTGTTCACTTCGATCGCTTTTGTTTGATTCAAAAGGCATTTGTTCCAATTGCTTGGATTCAAATAGGGGCTGTTTGATTCAAAAGGACTTGTTCGTTCCAATGGCAATTGTTTGGATTCAAATAGGGGCTGTGGATTCAAATAGGGGCTGTTGATTCAAATTACTCTTTTTCCAAGTAACCAACTAATTATTTTTTTCATTTTCCATTGGTTGGATCCAAATAGCCGCGCTGTTTGATTCAAACAGCACTTTTTTTTCTCAAGTAATTCCCAACCCCCCCCCCCCCCCCCCCCCCCGTTTCATTTCTCATTGTTTGGTTTCCAATGACCGCGATGTTAGTTACAGATGGCACTAATTTCCAAGTAACCATTTTTCATTTCATTTCTCATTGTTTGGATTCAAATGGCCAATCCAGTGTATACCAGGAAGTCCTTTCTCTTACAATACCTCTGCAGGAATCGTCGCCCGTCCATAAACAAAGGCATGGCAAAGGCAATGTCATCTATCCCGAGAACTTTGCCTGGGATAAAGTTCATCCTGGAAGAAATTCAAGAAATATTTTGTTTATTTACACGCTAAACATCAGGGCCATGTGGGACAGAAATTATAGGTAATTGAGAGGTTTAAAGCAAAACTGACTTATAGCTCATAAGAAATATGTAGGTTATAAGTAGTTTTTGAATCAAATCTCTCAATTGTCTAAATTTACAAATTATTGCTACCATATTTCAGCATTCTAGGTGTAGGGAGGGGTTCTGTGCCCTAAATCACCAAAGTATGGAAAAGTATTTACAATTCCATATTTCGATAGGATTCGTCCAAATTCAAAATTCTGCTTTTCCAGGGGCTTCTGGAGATAAAGTGATCAGTGTGTGAATGTATCTCGCTTTTACATACTAGAAAACATTTGTGGTGAAATTACTAATATTGCTACTGATCTCTCTCCTTCTTCTCCCTAGACTTTTCTTAATTAAATAGGGTCAGCGTTTTCGTCAGTTTTTTTTCCCAATAGTTCCTCAAATCGTCAAAGGCGAAAAAACTTCAACTCTATTGGGAATCGAACCCAGAACCTCCGGATTGCAAGCCTAGTGTGATATCCAATTATCCACTTGGCCATGGAGATAGATTAAGGTTGTGGTTATGTACCGGGTTGAGATGAGCTCAGACTAGGTGAGACAGGATATTGTTTCCACAATTTGGCATGGGAGTGGTAACTTAAAAACAAAGGCAAGTTTACCAACCTTGCCTTCCCCAACCCGGTACATAACCACAACCTAAATCATTCTCTTCTTAGCAGTATAAGTGAGGTATTCTCCCCTCCACTCGTACCTCATTGTCTGCAGCAGCAGAACCTCCGGATTGCAAGCCTAATATGCTATCCAATTATCCACTTGGCCATGAAGATAGAGATTAAGGTTGTGGTTATGTATCGGGTTGAGATGAGCTCAGACAAGGTGAGACAGGATATTGTTTCTACAATTTGGCATGGGAGCGGTAACTTAAAAACAAAGGCAAGTTTACCAACCTTGCCTTCCCCAATCCGGTACATAACCACAACCTAAATCATTCTCTTCTTAGCAGTATAAGTGAGGTATTCTCCCCTCCACTCGTACCTCATTGTCTGCAGCAGGTTCTTGGCCACATTCTGATTCCTCGACTTCTTTGCTGTCCAAATTCTGGACACTCCACATTTTACCGGGATCACCTCTTCCCCAACACAACCCACATCGTCTGTACTTTCGTCAGGCAGAAATCTGAAACCCTCTGCCATAGGTCCTGCTACGAGACAGCCGGCAATTCGCTTCTTACGGATGTACAAATATGCCTGCGAATTAGGAAATATTAGTAATTATTATGTATTTAACTCGGGATGGAACCATGTTCATTGTTTGAGTAAAATTTGTAGGCGAAAATATTAAGAGGAAATACTGAACTTGAAACATAGTTTGTGACATAGCCCAAATTCCTTTTAAAGTAGGTACCTATGTAATAAAAAAAATTAAACTAGCTAAATAAAAGTTCTTTTAAGAGAAAATAGAACAAAGAAGAATTTTGTGAAGGAATAAAATGATTTTTCTTACTTACCTGTGTATTTACTAAGTGCAAAAAGGTGACTGAATTTTCATAAGCGGAAGGTCCTCATCGATTCTTCTGTGATAAGTCACCTATTCGCGGTTTGCTCGTGGTATTCGCGGTTGGCTCGCGGTATCTATCCGCGATTTGTTCGCGGTATCCGCGATTTGTTCGCGGTATCCGCGATTTGTTCTCGGTATCAGCGGTTTGTTCGCGGTATCCGCGGTTTGTTCTCGGTATCCGCGGTTTGTTCGCGGTATTCGCCGTTTGTTCTCGGTATCCGCGGTTTGTTCGCGGCATCCGCGATTTGTTCGCGGTATCCGCAATTTGTTCGCGGTATCCGCGATTTGTTCTCGGTATCAGCGGTTTGTTCGCGGTATCCGCGGTTTGTTCGCGGTATCCGCGGTTTGTTCGCGGTATTCGCGGTTTGTTCTCGGTATCCGCGGATTGTTCGCGGTATTCGCGGTTTGTTCGCGGTATCCGCGGTTTGTTCGCGGTATTCGCGTTTTGTTCCCGGTATTCGCGTTTTGTGCGCAGTATCCGCGGTTTGTTCGCGATGTTCGCAGTTATGGGTTCGATCTCAGGCTAACGCAGATTTTTTTTCAGCTCTTATTTTTAACGCAAATAATTGATGAAACCAAAATTTTCGCCTGCGGCCGGTCCTAAAAATTTTAGTTTCTATAGATTGTATAGCTCACAATTTTTGCCTGCGGCGCTGTTTCTCATTCTTTTCGTGTTAACCTTCATCCCTCAGGATGTGTGAATATGTAGACCGAAAAATTACAAAAAAAAAAAAAAAAAAAAAAAAAAGCGGCGCAGTTTTTTCATATGTAAAAGTAGAGAAAAACGCGGCGCAGGTTATTCTGCGTGCAAATGGAAGGCGACTTAAAGCCCCTAATTACTGGTGGAGTAGTGGAATGAAAAAAAGGAGAGAATAATGGTTGAAAACAGGCTTGGGAACATAACTTGAAGAAAAAAAAATCTGTTTGTGATGCAGTGGAAAACTGAGGCTGGAAAAATCTTGAAAAAGTAGACTGGAGAAAATTTGGAAAGAAATGGCACTGGAAAACGCCCAGGGACCGAGAGAAAAGTCCATTATCAGCGGCCCGGAATTTTATACTTCCATAACGGTTAGACAGCCTTGTACGAAGACTACTTAATTTTGTTATTCTTAAATATTTGGAAGATGAGAGTAACGTAGCCTTTTTCATCTGGAAATTGGCTTATCAACAATCGCCCTAAATCACTGACCAATCTGACGACATGTTTCTTATTTCCATCATTTTGACAGGAATGATTTTTTCACTCTACATAAAACATTGAATAATCACCACGTCACCAATGTTCTTCAAGCTGGCAGAAGAAACTCACCAAGCTACGCGTGTTGGAAACGATGCTGTGTCATGGTCATTTCTGACACAGAGCCGAAAGTGTTTGGTTGTAGCGGGGGCCAACCATTATTCGGTGTTCCAATTGGTGCCTTGACAGGACCGTGTCCTCTAAAACGCAAATTGGCAAGGTAAGTTAAGACAGAATTATTTAGAGTTTTCCTCTCTTCTTTATTCCCATTCCCTTTCTGACAAATACTTATCCCAAAGGACACAAAGTTCATTTTTGGATACCAGCGTGGCTTTCGTTCTGATCCGTGTTCCTCCTTCTCGTCTTGATTTGAGGGTGTTAAAACTTTCAAGGAGACAACCCCCCCCAAAAAATCTTTTTTTTTTTTTTTTTTTTAAAAAAAAAAGCCAAGTACCCAATACTTATTGTGCATATTGTATAGAGTTCAAGTGTGCTGAATAATATTCAATGTCTGATTATTCTACAGACATAGCTCGCTCTCCTCCCAAGATGAAGCTGGAATGTGTTTCTCAATTCTCATTGGCCGGCAATGTCATGTCCATGCAAAGCGTAACATTGAACAATTCCGAGCGGGATGCACTTCTACTCAGTTTTAAAGAAGCCAAAGTGAGCATTGTGCAGTATGATATGGACACTCATGATCTCAAAACTCTGTCACTGCATTACTTTGAGGAAGAAGAAATGAAGGTATGGCTTACATTTCATGAGAATCAAGGCCCACCATACATGTTATGGTTGTTTTACAGATTATTGTGGATTTCACCAACCTTCTTTCCAGCCTCAAACAACCCGTTAGCTTAACAGGAGTTCTAATGACTGAATCTATATTGGTGAAATTCAACATTAGCTTTCTCAGTCCAGGCCTCTCTCTCGTGACTGTAATGTGTATGGCAGGTCTCAGAGCAGGCCACAACTGTAATGTCCTGGGTACAATAGGTTATTAAGGTAGTAGGTATTTTTAAAATGAAAAAGTAGGATTTCTTAACTGTAGGTCCAATGCTTAAATCTACAGTAAAGAATAGAACAGTAAAAGGCCCTTGAAGGACTTACTCATTGCTAAAATTGGATTACAGAGTTCTATTTGAGCAATTGTGTTTGAATTCTCAAACAATATTAGAGTTTAGAGTGCTTAGACAATTCTCAATCAAGATGTTAATATCCCATACTCCAACCTTTGAGTACAAGCCTACTTCTTTTTCCAAGTTCACGTAGGTGTTATTTAAATTTTTTTACTTCATTTTAATCCATGTTTCGATTTTTCTTCTATTTCATCAGATGGGCTGGTCAAATCACTGGCAAATCCCAATCATACGGGTCGATCCTCAGAACCGTTGTGCCGTTCTGTTGGCATACGGGCGTCAAATTGTGGTACTGCCATTTCGCAAAGGCTCCCTCATTGAAGACCCGAATAACAAGGAGCAAGTGTTGGCCTCATATACGATACCAGTGAGGAATATTGAGGCCAAGCTGGACAATATAATTGACTTGCAATTCCTTCACGGGTATTATGAGCCTACGCTGTTGATCCTGTATGAGTCTATACGAACTTTTCCTGGGTGAGTAGACAGGGTCAAGTTAGCAGTTAGTAAGTACCTAGGTAGAACACTTTATTACTTTCTTTTTAGATAATATGCAGTTTCATTTTTAAGAAATGCTTGAACATTAAACACACGTCACGTCACGTGAGCTCACCCGGAGTTAAAAAGATGTGTTTTTTTTTAATTTTTAATAAACCTTTATTTTTATTGTTTATAATTTTGTTCACAATACAATACAATGCACAATAGGTTCAACTTCAAAGTTCTCCCATAATATAGTAGGTAGTTGATTTCATTAGCCAGCCGAGATAGATTTCCATAATGTTAGACACCTTGAAAGATACTTAATTTTGTATTTTCTTAAATATTTGGAAGATGAGTAGGTAACACCTTTCTTCATCTGAAATGGCTTTATCAACAATCACTGACATCTGACATGTTTCTTTTTCCTTATTTTGACAGAATGATTTTCACTCTACATAACAATTGAATAAATCACCACTCCACAATGTTCTCAATCTGCAAAGAAACTCACCCAGCTACGGGTGTTGAACATGCTGTGTCATGTCATTTCTACAACAGAGCCGAGAAGTGTTTGGTTGTAGCCGGGGCCAACATTATTCGGGTGTTCCAATTGGTGCCTGACATTGACCCTGTTTCTAAAACCAAATTGCAAGGTAAGTAAGACAAATTATTTAGTTTTCACTCTCTTTCTTTATTCCAATTCCCTCTGGGACTATACTTATCCCAAAGACATAAAGTTCATTTTTGGAACAGCTGGCTTTCTTCTATCCTGTCCTCCTTCTCTCGTTGATTTGAGTACATTAAAACCTCCTTTTTCTGTATCCTGATTCCCACTGGGACAATACAAGTCTTGTCCTAACACATGAAGTTCTCATTCTAAAAGGGAGACAATTTAAGGATATTATTATAGCATAACAAACTTTTGAATTTGAGTGTGAGGTGCAATGGAATGTGAAGCCATTTCCTTAGGATTCAACTTACCACCCTGATAAACAACAAGAAAATAATGAATATAAAAATACGGGGGAAAAAACACTTTACTTATAAATCTATGCAAGGAAACAAACTTTTCTAATTAAAAAATTTACAAATATTTACCTGTTGGGAAGAAAATTCAAGGATATTATTATTATAGCATAACAAACTTATGAATTTCGAAATTTTGAGTGTGAGGTGCAAAGGAATGTCAAGCCATTTCCTTAGGATCCAACTTACCACCCTGATAAACAACAAGAAAATAATAAATATAAAAATACAAAAAAAAAAACAAAAAAAAAAAAATCTACTTATAAATCTATGCAAGGAAACAAACTTTTCCAATTAAAAAATTTACAAATATTTACCTGTTGGTACAACAGACCACAGTCATTGCACTCAGTGGTTCCAAATCTCTTCTGTCCAGCATCAATCTGTGCTTGATTTTCATCAAATGCCACTCTCCATTTCTTCTTGGTTTTGGCAGCTGATGCTACCTTGGGTGGTGTTTTCTTCTTGGTAGTTGATTTTATGGTCACTGTTTTCTTTGCTTTCTGGACTGGGGCTCTGAAATGAGACAGAAGTTTCTGATTATTATAAATGGTTTTTACCCACCCCAAGTTCTGAGAATAGTCCTGTAGAAGTATTGTTCATCTGTTAGACCATTGGAATATGTGTGGTGGAAAAAGCTTCAGGCCCAGGTCTTTCAGATGGTCTGAGACCCTGGACTATTTTGACCTGAATTTTTTCCACCACACACCTACATTCCAACCAACAGACATAGTCTGAGTGTGAGTGCTTGGCATTCTTGACATTAGATGTTAGAAAGAAGAAACTTACAATGGTGTTGATGTGGTGATGTTCTCAATGGAAAAGAGTGGAAAGGGTCTCAGTGGTGAATCTGTTGACATCTTGGTGGGCAAGATTATTCCTCTTGAGCTTGAGACGGGATGTACCTACTTTACAAAGTTATGGGGTATGAACGGACAGGTAAGGGGTTTAAAAGATGACTCCAGATTATCAATAAGTGTCTTTATTTCCTTCAAATACTTGCAGAAGTACGTAGAAGTAATTTATTACTTATTTTAAAGCACTGATCACAAATTGATTTTTTTTTTTTTAAGAGGTTTGACAGAGGGAACTGTAACTTCTATGGTCTTATCGTCCCGAAATCGAAGAGAGAAGGAAGACAGGATAGGAAAAAGCCAGCCGTTCCGAGAACGAACATTATCCCATCAGGATAAAATCCGCCCCGGGCGGAATTTTTTGAAATCAACCCCAATCAGATTGCTTGATCCGAAGTTAATCCAAATACGCTCACTTGTGGCCTCGGCCATCAATGATCTACTAGTGTGGTTGCTTGTCCAAAGATAGTCTATTCGTACTCAATCTACAAGCATCCCCCTATTTGGGTTCTGGGGCACTCTATTCGGGTTTTGGGGCACTCTATTCGGGTTCTGGGCCGATTTCTATTTCACTTCGGGGGGGCGGCTTTTGTACTACAGGGTTGGGGTCGTTCCAGGGTTGTATTTCGGCCGAGCCGAACACGAGATAGAATAGATTGGTGACCGCCAGAATTATGAACGTGAGCCAAAACACGAGCCTCCATTCCGACATTGTACTCTGAAATGAAAATTGGAGTGGTTGGTAAGTACCTAGGTAGAACACTTTATTACTTTCTTTTTAGATAATATGCACTTTCATTTTTAAGAAATGCTTGAACATTAAACACACTACTATCACGTCACGTGAGCTCACCCTGAATTAAAAAGATGTGTTTTTTTTTATTTTTTAATAAACCTTTATTTTTATTGTTTATAATTTTGTTCACAATACAATACAATATAATTAGTACATAGCACACAATACAATACAATGCACAATAGGTTCAACTTCAAAGTTCTCCCATAAAATAGTAGGTAGTTGATTTCATTAGCCAGCCGAGATAGTTTGTAAGGTAGCATGCCTATCTTGGATGTGCTAGGCTGCTAGGTAACGACCCCTCCCTGTTTATAGTCCCCCAGCAATACTAAGCTGGTTTACTCCCTGTTTAACGTTTCCTAGCTAGACAAAAAAATCTCATGTTACCTGCCTTGGTGTTGTAGTGGTCAAGGCGCCCGCCTGGTAAACAGAAGGGCGTGAGTTCAAACCCAGCCGAAGTATGGAACTATATCCTCAATATAATTTGAGAAATTGACCACAGTAATAGTAGTAGCCTACTGCTGGATTAAAGGGACTTTTCAGTCCTAAGTATGCGAGCAGTATAAATAAGCACTATTATTATTATTATTATTATTATTATCATGTTGGTTTGTTCACAAATCTAATAAGTCACCATGTTTCCTACCAGGCGTATCGCTGTTCACTTGTAATTCGTGTCGATAGACTGCCTATTTACAGTATTTATATTTACCTTTTCATAAAAATAGGTATTTAACAATGCAGGAACATATTTTAAATGTACCATTTCATCATGCTACCTATTTAACACTTCGAGTGCCAAGTTAGTCATATAAGATTGACATCACTGGGTCCGAAACAACACCTTTTTACGTTCCTTATCCTAGGAAGGAAAGTCATATTGGCTGAAACTTTTGCTTGGGCACTCAAAGTGTTAATCAGGTAATACTCAAATCACGTTGATCTGAACTTTACAAAGTTTTGTAGTGAACAATATACTTTCAAGTGTGCTGAATAATATTCAATGTCTGATTATTCTACAGACATAGCTCGCTCTCCTCCCAAGATGAAGCTGGAATGTGTTTCTCAATTCTCATTGGCCGGCAATGTCATGTCCATGCAAAGCGTAACATTGAACAATTCCGAGCGGGATGCACTTCTACTCAGTTTTAAAGAAGCCAAAGTGAGCATTGTGCAGTATGATATGGACACTCATGATCTCAAAACTCTGTCACTGCATTACTCAAAGAAGCCAAAGTGAGCATTGTGCAGTATGATATGGACACTCATGATCTCAAAACTCTGTCACTGCATTACTTTGAGGAAGAAGAAATGAAGGTATGGCTTACATTTCATGAGAATCAAGGCCCACCATACATGTTATGGTTGTTTTACAGATTATTGTGGATTTCACCAACCTTCTTTCCAGCCTCAAACAACCCGTTAGCTTAACAGGAGTTCTAATGACTGAATCTATATTGGTGAAATTCAACATTAGCTTTCTCAGTCCAGGCCTCTCTCTCGTGACTGTAATGTGTATGGCAGGTCTCAGAGCAGGCCACAACTGTAATGTCCTGGGTACAATAGGTTATTAAGGTAGTAGGTATTTTTAAAATGAAAAAGTAGGATTTCTTAACTGTAGGTCCAATGCTTAAATCTACAGTAAAGAATAGAACAGTAAAAGGCCCTTGAAGGACTTACTCATTGCTAAAATTGGATTACAGAGTTCTATTTGAGCAATTGTGTTTGAATTCTCAAACAATATTAGAGTTTAGAGTGCTTAGACAATTCTCAATCAAGATGTTAATATCCCATACTCCAACCTTTGAGTACAAGCCTACTTCTTTTTCCAAGTTCACGTAGGTGTTATTTAAATTTTTTTACTTCATTTTAATCCATGTTTCGATTTTTCTTCTATTTCATCAGATGGGCTGGTCAAATCACTGGCAAATCCCAATCATACGGGTCGATCCTCAGAACCGTTGTGCCGTTCTGTTGGCATACGGGCGTCAAATTGTGGTACTGCCATTTCGCAAAGGCTCCCTCATTGAAGACCCGAATAACAAGGAGCAAGTGTTGGCCTCATATACGATACCAGTGAGGAATATTGAGGCCAAGCTGGACAATATAATTGACTTGCAATTCCTTCACGGGTATTATGAGCCTACGCTGTTGATCCTGTATGAGTCTATACGAACTTTTCCTGGGTGAGTAGACAGGGTCAAGTTAGCAGTTAGTAAGTACCTAGGTAGAACACTTTATTACTTTCTTTTTAGATAATATGCAGTTTCATTTTTAAGAAATGCTTGAACATTAAACACACGTCACGTCACGTGAGCTCACCCGGAGTTAAAAAGATGTGTTTTTTTTTAATTTTTAATAAACCTTTATTTTTATTGTTTATAATTTTGTTCACAATACAATACAATGCACAATAGGTTCAACTTCAAAGTTCTCCCATAATATAGTAGGTAGTTGATTTCATTAGCCAGCCGAGATAGTTTGTAAGGTAGCATGCCTATCTTGGAAGTGCTAGGCTGCTAGGTCACGACCCCTTCCTGTTTATAGTCCCCCAGCAAGACTAAGCTGGTTTACTCCCTGTTTAACGTCTCCTAGCTGGACAAAAAAATCTCATGTTACCTACCTTGGTGTTGTAGTGGTCAAGGCGCTCGTCTGGTAAACAGAAGGGCGTGGGTTCAAACCCAGCCGAGGTATGGAACTATATCCTCAATATAATTTGAGAATTTGACCACAATAATAGTAGTAGCCTACTGCTGGAGTAAAGGGACTTTTCAGTCCTATGCGAGCTCGCCTGGTAAACAGAAGGGCGTGGGTTCAAACCCAGCCAAGGTATGGAACTATATCCTCAATATAATTTGAGAAATTGACCACAATAATAGTAGTAGCCTACTGCTGAAGTAAAGGGACTTTTCAGTCCTATGCGAGCAGTATAAATAAGCACTATTATTATTATCATGTTGGTTTGTTCACAAATCTAATAAGTCACCATGTTTCCTTCCAGACGTATCGCTGTTCGTAAAGACACTTGCTCCATGGTCTCCGTATCCCTCAACATACAGCAACGCGTCTACCCTGTTATCTGGTCTGTGTCCAACCTTCCATTCGACTGTATTCAAGCCCTCCCTGTACGTAAACCACTAGGTGGTACATTGATCCTGACTAACAATGCACTGATCTATTTGAATCAGAGCATACCACCGTATGGCGTTAGTTTGAACAGCATTGCGGAACAACAACTTAGGTCCTTAGGTCATTTTTCGACAAACTTCGTTCGTCCAATCCGGTTTCAACGTTACTGTTCTTCCTCTTGTTTCAGTTGGTTACGTCAGTTACAGGAACGCCGGCCCCCTTCCTATTGGCTAATACTGACACGAATAGACGGCAACCTGGAAATCTACTCCCTACTCGAATTCAAACTGGTTTTCCTAGCACCAAATATAGGACACGGACCCAAGGTTCTGTACGACCATTCGGAGCAAGTACTGGAAGAAAATTCCGACCCTACCAATACACCTGGTAAGTAATTGGTACGCTTGCCCTACTGGAATTCAAACTGGGACCAAATATAGGACACGGACCCAAGGTCCTCTACGACCATTCGGACCAAGTACTGGAAGAAAATTCCGACCCTACCAATACACCAGGTTTGGGTAAGTTGTCCAGAACGTTGAGAATGCTTTAAAACGTCAATAAAATACTTCAAACCAAGCAACCTCCGTGGCCGAGCGGGTATCACACTAGGCTTGCACGCAGGAGGCCCGAGTTCGATTCCCGGTGGAGCCGAGGTTTTTTTACGGCTCTGTGCTTGGAGTTCGGAGTGCACTCAGCCTCTTGAGGACAATTGAGCTACTTTATTCGAGTAGCGACCAGTGGCGGCATTACCAGCGTGAAAAGATTATTGAAATATGGAAATTGATTGCAAAGGAGGCACTTAGTAATGCTGTGATATCCACTAAAGTTGTGAAAAGCTCTGCCTTACCACAAATAATTTGAGATTTGAACTCATATTTCTTTACGTGCTCTTCTCCACAGAACCTCAGGAAGGTATCAGCATTTGTTTGGAGGGCGCGCAATGTGCTTTCATCGACACAGACAAGGTGGTCATCTCCTATTTCTTTACTTGCTCTTCTCCACAGAACCTCAGGAAGGTATCAGCATTTGTTTGGAGGGCGCGCAATGTGCTTTCATCGACACAGACAAGGTGGTCATCTCTCTGAAAGGGGGAGAACTGTATGTGTTAACCCTGCAAACTGATTCTGTGAGATCCGTCAATAGGTTTCATTTCGAGAAGTCTGCTGCCAGTGTACTCACCACTTGTGTAAGTTGAATGCATTTTGATTTGGATCTTAACTTTTAATGTATTAAATGTGCTGGTAATGTTATTTTTTCGCCCGCGTACCCCGTTGGTTATCCGGATTTAATCTCACGTACCCCCGCCAAGATCATAATCAGTACCGGGGGTACGCATATCTAGGTTGATGTGTACCTTTACTACTGAATTCTAAACACACTCAGTACCTTTGGAAAAAATTCAATATTTCAGTACCTTGAAGTCAAAATTCAGTACTGTTTTTTGTTCACTACTGCACTGATTCCTAGGTTGATGTGTACCATTACTACTGAGTTCTAAACACACTACACACTCAGTACCTTTGGAAAAAATTCAATATTTCAGTACCTTGAAGTCGAAATTCATTACTGTTTTTGTTCACTACTGCACTGATGAGCAGTTAAAATTCAAAATTTACTTTTGTCCGCCATTACACATTTTTTTCATGCGTAACCCCGGGAGGGTCTCTCACATACCTCCTTTTGGGAATCGGTGCTCTAATGCAGGGTTGTCCAACCTTAGGGCACCCGAGGGCCGCAAGAGACCAAGGTAGAGAGTTGGCGGTTTTGCCGGGAATATTGGCTCCAATAAGTACATTGTTCAGGTGAGTGCCGGGAATATTGGTACATTTTCGTAGCTGGGAATATTTACTTTTCTTTTATCGTATGAGAAATCGGTAAATATATCACCCTTCTCCAAGCAAAACATAATAGAAGTACCTATATTACTATCTCCGGTTTCCAGGTGACAGCGATGGCAGTTCATCTTTACCCTAGATGGTGAGTGGTTCAAACCGTGACCCTGGAAGTAGAAAGCGTTGTAGTGAAGAGGCGGAGCTGGTTCAAACCGTGACCCTGGAAGTAGAAAGCGTTGTAGTGACCGCCACCCTGGCAGATCCCTATCTGGTCCTGTTGACACAGTCGGGAGAACTGGTGATGCTGGTGTACAAGGAAACCAAACAAGGTACAGATTTATTTATTATTTAGTGGACCCGTCCTTTGTACGGGATTAGTGCAGCGTAAGGGGAGAACTGGTAATGCTGGTGTACAAGGAAACCAAACAAGGTACAGATTTATTTATTATTTAGTGGACCCGTCCTTTGTACGGGATTAGTGCAGCGTAAGAGGCATGAATTTGAAGCGCCGCCATTTTGAATCAGGATGGAATAAGACCATTTCAAGTGCCTATGTCACCCTCAGTACTCTTCTTAACAACCACAAATAATAATAATAAAAATCGGTCGTGCCGTTTTCTCGTGAAAAGATCACTCTAACAGGTCTATGAGCGTTATAGACAGACAGAAAATTTTCTAATGTGACTTTTGGGATCCTTGATGTTTAAGGAGTAAGAATAACTTTTTAAGAGGATTGATAGAGGGAACTTTTGGGGGCACGGTTAGCCCAGTGGTAACGCCATGCAGAAGGTCTTGGGTTCGATGCCCACCATCGACAAAAATTTGTACTCGTTCTTCGATTGCAAATATTCCAATGGATTACTTTCGAGTGTTCTCGTGTTGACCCAGCACATAAATAGAAAGTATATCAAGTATAGTTTCTCTTCTCGTACTACGGGATGGGCATGCTACGACACAGACCACAAGAGTCTGCTGTACTTAGCAGTTGTTTTATTGTAAAGACGCCGCGCCGGTGAAACACTACTCTTTTTTTTTAAATAAAAGTAAACCCTATATGTATAACCTATATCTATGCATTCTATGCTAAACTAACATTGAAAATTTTATGCTGTTTTCTAATTTTATACTTTCTCCCCCCTCCCCTCAGGTCAAGGTCGTCTCACCGTGCGCCCCCCACCCTCTCTGTTCCCCTCCAAGCCTCAAATCACCACCATCTCCCTTCATCGCGACACGAGCTCTCTGTTCTCTCTGTCTCTCTCCGACACAGAGAGAACCCTGCTGGGCGAGAGAGACGGAGAGAAAGGAGGGGGAGGGGAGGGGGAGGAGTATATAGACGAGGATGAGTTGCTGTATGGAGATGGGGGAGGAATGGGAGGGATGCTGGGAGGATTGGGAGGGGCGCTCCCCCCCCAGGAGGTGCCGGGAACACCGAGTGTACCCTTGTAAGTATGAGAGGGAGAGAGAGAGAGAGTGCACCCTTGTAAGTATGAGAGAGAGAGAGAGAAGGAGAGGGAGGGAGAGAAGGAAGGGAGGGGAATAGAAAGAAAGAAGGAGAGAGGCTTCTAATTTCATTAAACCCTTCGGTCCAACAAAGAGACATAGGAACAAACGAAATGTGTTGTTTTCTAATACCTCATATGTAATGTATGTAAATGTAATTGCTTTATTGTTTTATTTTATTTTTTTATTTTTATTTATTTATTATTATTATTATTTTTGTAAGTTGGTACAAACTACTTTCTGACTGACTGCCTTATTTGTCTTTATGTCGTTTCTAACTCAGGAGTTATCCAAGCTTTAATGGTTTTGAATTGGACTTGATTTTTGAACAATGCTTTCTGTCATACATATCTGCAGTTATTTTCAGCATTTGGTTCCAAATAATTTATTTCCATTGTCTTTTGCTTCTCGGCTTCTAGGTTGTCCCTGAGCCAGGTCAGCCTCTGACCAAGAACAAAATCAAGATGATTTACGCTAAGGAACAGAAGGGTCCTGTGACAGCTATATGTCATGTAGCTGGGTTCCTAGTCACGGCTGTGGGGCAGAAAATATACATCTGGCAACTCAAGGTAAGGCTAGGCTAGGCTAGTTAGGGACCTGTGTCAGCTAAATGTCATGTGGCTGGGTTCCTAGTCACAGATAAGGTTTGTTATCGGATCGACTGGCTATCTCCTATCCTGTCCTGCCCTGCTCTCTTCGATTTCGGAACAATAAGACCTTCCCTTCCCTCTATGAAATTTATTTATTTATTTTATCATAAAAAAAAACTTGATTTTATTATCTCTCTTGTTTTTCTCAGGACAATGATCTCACAGGTATTGCATTCATAGACACGGAGGTGTACATAGTCCAATACACCAGGTAAGTAATTGGTACGCTTCCCCTACTGGAATTCAAACTGTGACCAAATATAGGACACGGAGCCAAAGACCCCTAGGTTATGCTTCATATTTCTTCTTCCCCTATTTTTCTCTACATTTGGTTCCAAGTCCCTACCAATGCTGGACGACTTTTTTCCGCCTGTAAAGATTTCACTTTAAATGCACAGTTTCCTATTGATTACTGATGTTGGCAAGGCTTTAGGAGCGATGCACACTAGTGAAAAACGGGTTTTATATGTCAACTAGCTGAATTCCGTCGCTTCGCTCCGGAATCCCGCTAGTTCATCCCGAGGCATGGCCAAACTTGTGGAAAAGGCATGGCCGAACTTGTAGTTATCAAACTAAAAACATAAACGAAACTCAAATATTAGGCGAGCGAGGAAAAGTTTTCTATCCCGCAGTCTCTGCACTCTGTGTATTTCTTATGGAGATTTCAGCGATCAAAAATTGATCATATCTCAGGATCGGTGTAGATTTTCGCAAAATCCTTTCTTATTGCACACCTAGACCATAAAAAGAATATTCCTACCAAATTTCAGCTTTCTAGGTGGTGTGGTTCTCGAGATAGAGCGATCAGTGTGTGAAATGTGAAATGTGAACTGTGAATGAGTGAATGGATCTTGTTCTTATAATATAAGACTAGCTGAATTCCGTCGCTTCGCTCCGGAAGCCCGCTAGTTCATCCCGAGGCATGGCCAAACTTCTGGAAAAGGCATGGCCGAACTTGTATTTATCAAACTAAAAACATAAACGAAACTCAAAAAGTTGGTCGAGAGCGGAACATTCAACGAGTTTCATGAAACTCTATTTATCCAATGTGCACTGGTCTGTGTTAACCTTACCTACGGGTTTTGTGAAACACGTCGGGTTTTACTAGTGTGTATTACGCCTTGAGTGCAGGATTGTCACTTAACACGTTGACTGCCACACCATTTTGCTTGTTGATTTCATACGTCATGGGTAATTTTCGGTCTCATTCGCCCAGTGCCATGGGTAGTTTTGTGAAAATGGCGAGAAAATTCAACTTCACGTTATGATGGGTATTGCCGAGAAAATCGTATAGATATACGCTAAATTGTATTATCTCTTACCGCCTTAAGGGAAGGATTCTCACTTAATGGGCTTTTCCACTCTTTTTCAGATGAGACCATAGTTCAAGAGCTCCTCACCGTGTCTCTAGGTCTCCATGGTAACCGGCCTCTCCTTCTAGTGCGCACTCAACACGAGTTGCTCATCTATCAGGCATTCCGACATCCTAAGGGCGCACTTAAGTTGAGGTTTAAGAAACTCAAAGTCCTGTTCGTTTCGGATAGGAGTAAGCGAGCCAATGAACAGCCCGGTCTGCCTAGAGGCGTGAGGATAAGTCAGATGAGGTAAGGTCCTGGGTTCAAATCTCAAAGAAGTCACAAAAGCGTTAAGCGTTCAGACGTCCGAAGGGTAAACTTGAGGTTAAGGAAACTCAACTTTTCCGTTCGCGTATTTGCATGGGTGTAAGAGAATATGCCTAGAAGTAATGCAAAATCGGTTTAGAATAAAGAAATAAAATGCCTAGCTCTGACTCTCAATCTGAAGGTGTTGGGGTTCGATTCCCGGCCAGGTCCAAAATGTTCTAACGGAATTTTTCTGTTCCCATACTGGCATACGTAGATGTAAAAGAATATTCCTAGAATCAAACAAAAGCGGTTCAAAAAATAAATAGATAAATCTTCCCGTTTTCTGCCGTGTTAAGACGGGGTCAGCGTTTTTCGTCAGCCTCTCAATCAGCTCTCGCTAGGGTCAATCAGCTAAACAAAGGAAATTTAATATTTCCTAGGGCAATCTCTACCATTCTTCCGACACCGTGAGATAGGAGCCTTTCCTAACTCTTATCCTTTTTACTTTCCTTATCCTATGGGAAGGAAAGTAATGTAATCGGGTCAAAATTTCGATGGTCAGTTTTTAATGCCAAAATACGTTTTGAGGTTCCTAGAGCCTAAATCCAAAGTTTCAGCCATTGGTCCGTGTGTGTGTGTGTCTGCCTGTAAACAAAATATCTCGAGAACGGTAAGAGCTCGAGACTTAAAATTTGGTATGTATTTTTCAAATATGACAAGAATGCGACACGAAACTTTTGGTAAAGATCGGTGCAACGGTTGGCATTTTACCGCTTTTTGGTGTAATTTAACAATATCTCGAGAACGATATAAGCTAGAGACTTGAAATTTGGTATGTAGTTCACAAATGTGACAAGGATGCAACTCAAAACGTTTTTGACCGCTTTTTGGAGGTTTTCAGCTATACCGACTAAACGGTTAGAGATATTGTAAAAGTTTGGCTATAAGAACAAGAACACTCAAAATAAGCATCATTCAATAGGATGAGGAAAGTCGTGTGATGTTCACACCAGATTTTTATTTGAAGTAAGTAGGTAGGTATTGTAAGTAACCCTTTATCTTTCCGTTCTCAGATATTTCTCAAACATCGCGGGCTACCAGGGGGTGTTCCTATGTGGGCCTCACCCGGCCTGGCTCTTCCTAACCTCCAGGGGGGAGCTAAGGGCCCACCCGATGACCATCGACGGCCCTGTATCTACCCTGGCCCCTTTCCATAACGTGAATTGTCCCCGGGGCTTCCTCTATTTCAATGCGAAGTCTGAGTTGCGTATATCGGTCCTACCCACACATTTGTCGTACGACGCACCATGGCCCGTGAGAAAGGTGAGCTGAATGTACCGGGTTCGATGCCCACAGCATTGACAAAAAATTGTACTCGTTTTTCGATTGCAAATATTTTAACGGGTTACTTTCTGATAACTTTGTGGAGTTCTTGTGTTGACCCAGCACCCAAATGGAAAGTATTGTTCTATACTTGGGCTGTGATTGAACCCACGCCTTCTTGAGTAGCAGCCGTGTGTTATCTTCTTAAGATATTAAAAAAAGCATGTCTATTCTTGAGATTTGTAAAATTATTTTGTTTCTATCTTCAGGTTCCACTTAAGTGTACTCCCCATTTCTTGGCTTATCACTTGGAAACCAAGACTTATTGTATTGTAACTTCTACTGCTGAACCATCTACCGACTACTATAAGTAAGTTTACCTCACCATCTACTTATCTAAGAACCTGAATGCCATATTCAATCCAATAAAAATGCAACGTAAATGTTAGGAACCCTACAGTTAGCGTAAGAGAGTAAACCTTACCTGTTTTAGGAGGAAAGTTTGCCCTGGGCGGGAATCGAACCCGCTACCTAGCACTTACAAAACGCGCTACGCCCCAAGCCAACTAGACTGGTAAGCAGTATCTACCTACTATTTATCTCCTTTTAGGGGGAAATCTTCCTAAGACGCCCATTGCAATCTCAATTGAAAGTGTGGGAATTAAGACATGTAGTCCCTTTTTCTCAACAGTTCAATATCCCTTATCCTCGTTTTTTCTCCCTCCAGGTTCAACGGGGAAGACAAGGAGCTGGTCACGGACCCCCGGGACTCTCGCTTTATCCCTCCTCTCGTCTCGCAATTCCACGTCTCTCTCTTTTCCCCCTTCTCCTGGGAAGAAATCCCGCAGACAAATTTCCCTCTGCATGAGTGGGAACACGTACTGTGTCTCAAGAACGTATCGATGGAATATGAGGGAACTTTGAGCGGGTTGCGGGGATATATTGCCCTGGGTACGAATTATAACTACTCTGAAGATGTGACGTGTCGAGGGAGAATACTTCTATTTGATATTATTGAGGTGAGTGTACACTTGACTTGAAAAGAAGAACCAAAAGAAGAACAAAATGTACACTTGTTGCAAGTAAAATGGCAAGTTTTTCCATTACCAGCCTATTGTTATCTCTTCAGAAAAAAGCAAGTTTTCTTTTATCATTGAGACTGAATACTATGAAAATATTTTTTTGGCTTTTCTTTTAGATTTAAGTTGAATGGATTCCATTCAACTGCCTTATTTGTCTTTATGTCGTTTGACTGACTGCCTTATTTGTCTTTATGTCGTTTCTAACTCAGGAGTTATCCAAGCTTTAATGGTTTTGAATTGGACTTGATTTTTGAAGAGAGAGAGAGAGAGAGAGAGGGGAGAGAAGG
The DNA here is from genome assembly GCF_000475195.1 of Diaphorina citri. Taxonomy (NCBI): domain Eukaryota; kingdom Metazoa; phylum Arthropoda; class Insecta; order Hemiptera; family Psyllidae; genus Diaphorina; species Diaphorina citri. Next base: position 43,923 of record NW_007377707.1, read on the forward strand.
AGAGGGGGAGAGAAGGAGAGGGAGAGAGAGAGTAGGAGATAGAGGAACAGGGAATGAGGGAGAGAGAAGGAAGGGAGGGGAATAGAAAGAAGGAGAGAGAGGCTTCTAATTTCATTAAACCCTTCGGTCCAACAAAGAGACATACGACTAAACGAAATGTGTTGTTTTCTAAAACTTCATATTGACTGTTTACTTAGGTCCTTAGGCCATTTTTCTACAAACTTCGTTCGTCCAATCCGGTTTCAACTTTCCTATTCTTCCTCTTGTTTCAGTTGGTTACGTCAGTTACAGGAACGCCGGCCCCCTTCCTATTGGCTAGTACTGACACGAATAGACGGCAACCTGGAAATCTACTCCCTACTCGAATTCAAACTGGTTTTCCTAGCACCAAATATAGGACACGGACCGATTTTTGAACAATGCTTTCTGTCATACATATCTGCAGTTATTTTCAGCATTTGGTTCCAAATAATTTATTTCCATTGTCTTTTGCTTCTCGGCTTCTAGGTTGTCCCTGAGCCAGGTCAGCCTCTGACCAAGAACAAAATCAAAATGATTTATGCCAAGGAACAGAAGGGTCCTGTGACAGCTATATGTCATGTAGCTGGGTTCTTAGTCACGGCTGTGGGGCAGAAAATATACATATGGCAACTCAAGGTAAGGCTAGGCTAGGCTAGTTAGGGTCCTGTGACAGCTATATGTCATGTAGCTGGGTTCTTAGTCACGGCTGTGGGGCAGAAAATATACATCTGGCAACTCAAGGTAAGGCTAGGCTAGGCTAGTTAGGGTCCTGTGTCAGCTATATGTCATGTAGCTGGTTTCCTAGTCACAGATAAGGTTTGTTCTCGGAACGTCTGGCTATCTCCTATCCTGCCCTGCCCTGCTCTCTTCGATTTCGGAACAATAAGACCTTCCCTTCCCTCTATGAAATTTATTTATTTATTTTATCTTAAAAAAACTTGATTTTATTATCTCTCTTGTTTTTCTCAGGACAATGATCTCACAGGTATTGCATTCATAGACACGGAGGTGTACATAGCCAGCATGGTATCCGTCAAGAATTTGATTCTGGTTGGGGACTATGCACGGTCAATAGCCCTTCTACGATATCAACCCGAATATAGGACACTTAGTCTGGTAGCTAGAGACTATAAACCTACACAGGTAAGATCAAAATCTTAAATTCCTTTTTTATTAGCCCAATAGTCCTTTTATGTTTCATCTGGAAATGGAAGGGAGAAGACGAAGGGGTCGCCCGAGACTGCGGTGGATAGATATGATCCATAAAGACATAGAAAAAAGAGGTTTAGATCCAACAATATTGTAATTAACGAAGAAAAGTTCAAAGATAGAACATGGTGGAGAGGCTTTGTTCATAGTAGCAGTTACAGTTCCCTCTATAAAAAAAAAACTCTTTGAAACATGTTGATAAAATTCCTTCTTGTAACATTGTCACATCCCCTAATTCTGGTGGAGATGACAACGTTACCTACATAATTATCCATCCTACTAATTCGCTGCCTAAAGGAAAGCTCCTTTGCAAAAGGAACTAGAGGAAGCACTTTCTGCTCTGATGGTATGAGAGGAGAAAGGAACGTCGAAATATGTAAACGTCTGTAAGGGTGGCTTTCTGCTTTCCAAGAGCTTTGGAGGGTTCTTTATGCGACTTTAGTTAAAGATGTGAATGAGAAGTTGGAAGAAAAGGAGGAGGAGGAGGAAGAGGAAGAGAAGAAGAGAAAAAGAAAGCAACACAAAATAAGAAAACAAGGAAGAGGGGGAAGAAGAAGATGGTGAAGGATAAGACACGCAAAGATATGAATAAGAAGTTGGAGGAGGAGGAAGAGAAGAAGAGAAAAAGAAAGCAACACAAAATAAGAAAACAAGGAAGAGCGGGAAGAAGAAGATGGTGAAGGATAAGACACGCAAAAAGAAGAAGAAAAAAAAAACTAAAGAACTTTAATATTTGAGAAAAGTTTTTTCAACTAAAGGAACTTTAATATTTGAGAAAAGTCTTTTTCGAGTCTTTTCTTCATTTTTCCTCTTTTTTACTTTCCTTATCCTACAGGAAGGAAAGTAATGTAATCGGTTCAAATTTTCGATGGTCAGATTTCAGTGCCAAAACACGTTTTGAGGTCCCTAGAGCCTAAATCCAAAGTTTCAGCCATTGGTCCGTGTGTGTGTCTGTCTGTAAACAAAATATCTCGAGAACGGTAAGAGCTAGAGACTTAAAATTTGGTATGTATTTTTCAAATGTGACAAGAATGCGACACGAAACTTTTGGTTAAGACCGGTGCAACGGTTGGCGGCATTTCACCGCTTTTTGGCGGTTTTCGGTGTAATTTAACAATATCTCGGGAACGGTATAAGCTAGAGACTTGAAATTTGGTATGTAGTTCACAAATGTGACAAGGATGCAACACAAAACGTTTGGTTGAGATAGTTGCTGCGCTTGGCGGTATTTTGACTCTATCAGGCATTCCGACATCCTAAGGGCGCACTTAAGTTGAGGTTTAAGAAACTCAAAGTCCTGTTCGTTTCGGATAGGAGTAAGCGAGCCAATGAACAGCCCGGTCTGCCTAGAGGCGTGAGGATAAGTCAGATGAGGTAAGGTCCTGGGTTCAAATCTCAAAGAAGTCACAAAAGCGTTAAGCGTTCAGACGTCCGAAGGGTAAACTTGAGGTTAAGGAAACTCAACTTTTCCGTTCGCGTATTTGCATGGGTGTAAGAGAATATGCCTAGAAGTAATGCAAAATCGGTTTAGAATAAAGAAATAAAATGCCTAGCTCTGACTCTCAATCTGAAGGTGTTGGGGTTCGATTCCCGGCCAGGTCCAAAATGTTCTAACGGAAGTTTTCTGTTCCCATACTGGCATAGATGTGAAAGAATAGTCCTAGAAGTAAGCCAAAGCGGTTCAAAAAATAAATAGATAAATCTTCTTTTTCTCCGTTTTCTGCCGTGTTAAGACGGGGTCGGCGTTTTTCGTCAGCCTCTCAATCAGCCCTCGCTAGGGTCAATCAGCGAAACAAAGGAAATATTTCCTAGGGCAATCTCTACCATTCTTCCGACACCGTGAGATAGGAGCCTCTCCTAACTCTTTGCCAGCCTAGTTAGCTTAGTTGGTAGTGCGTCTGCCTTGTAAGCGCTAGGCCGCGGGTTCGATTCCCGCCCGGGGCGGATCGCTAAAAGGACCTGCAACTACTGAGGTCTTATATAAAAAAGAGGAGCACAGGCCAGAAGCTAGCCGTTTCGAAAACGAACCTTATTTGTTTAAGTTAAATTTCGCCCTGGGCGGGAATCGAACCCGCAACCTAGGCCGCGGATTCGATGTGGATAATTTTCTTTCTCGGAACGGCTGGCTTTCTCATATCCTGTCTTCCCTCTCTTTTCGATTTCGGGACAATAAGACTCTCTGTTAAACTTCTTTTCCCCCTGTTAACCCGGGATGGGAGACCTCCCGTATGTCCTTATTTATAATTTATTTCCCACTCTTCTCTCCAGGTAAAGGCTACTACGCGGGCAATCCATCGCGTGGTATCATAGACGGGTCTCTGGTGTGGAAATTCCTGCAGCTTTCTCTGGGCGAACGGCTGGAGATCTGCAAGAAAATCGGATCCAAACACAACGATATTTTGGACGAATTGTACGATATTGAAGCCCTAAGTTCCCATTTCTAAAAAGACATCAGGGGCCTATTCCAAGATCACTCTTCTTGTGGGATTAGAACTCTGAGTTATCCGTAAGAATTCTGGACTGAAATTAGATAGATGCTTCTTTATCTACATAATTTCAGTGCAGGATTCCATATGGGGATTGGAATCTGGAGTTCTCAATTCGGTTCCACAAGAAAAATAATGCGTGATGTTAATGTTTGAATTACCCACACCTTACTTTTTACTGCACGCACAGAAAAAGAAGGAATTTTACTTGTGTTAAGCATGAAGCTCGACACTTGGTTATTCTCAATCCACTTGGGTTAATTAAACTCAAATAGACTCTTGCAAATGAACTTACAACCAACTTCAGTCGTGTGGTAACGCGTTGGACTTAAAAATCTTCCAAATATGGCCCTTTTTAGAGACTCACTATAATCTACGCATCTTTGGATACAGACTTTCACTTTTACAGCTGACTTTGAATAGTTCTTCCCGCCTAAAATGAATTAAATTCGATCACCACGTATTCTCATCCAACTTGAAAATAACAGAATCAGCTATACTGACTAAACGGTTAGAGATATTGTAATTGTTATAACAGAACACCCAAATAAGCACCATTCAATAGGATAAGGAAAGCCGTGTGATGTTCACACCAGATTTTTTTCAACTTTCTTTTGATAAACATACCGAAATAATACGTATCTATCTTTTCCCCATTCGAAAGCTTGGGAGCTTTAAATGATGTATTTTCGTTTTTACCTTTTTAATAAATAAATCGTATTCTATGGTTTCTAAGAAGGATCTTCGGTTATAGAAAATAATTTCACATTTCAAAAGAAGATCTTGCTGACTTTCCTGAGGGAATACCTAAGTTTCTAAAGGACTTTAGTTTGTAAGGGAAAGTCAACAAATGAGAGGGAAATATTTTTTGTAGGTAGTAGGTAATCTCCCAATTTAGCAATTGAAAAAGTTCTTTTTGCCAAGGGTACCTATTGAAAAACCTAGCTCACAACGCTCACAACTAAGTGACATTTAGAACCCACACGGGAAAAAGGGCCGTCATACGGGGCCCATAAAGAATTAGGGCGAAAATTTAATAAATATCTTCGAAACAACATCAAAAACTTAGCACTCATTTCTTTCAATCAACTATGGTAGATATTCAACCGATTGTGAACAGCTCCCTTGTGTACGGTTCATCAGGAATTCAGTCTCCAACTTCGGACAGCAAGATCCATCAATTATTTCCTCTCGTCCAGCTCTTCAATTTACGAGTAGTCTTTAAAGGCCGATGCAACTCTTCAATTTAGGCTTTAAAGGCAAAACATGTGTCGCCCGGGCGGAATTTATTCTAAACAGATAAGGTTCGTTCTCGGAACGGCTGGCCTTGTCCTATACTGTCTCTCATATCGAACACCAATATTTAAAACAAAACCTGACTGTCCGTCGCGCGTCATTTTTCCACGCTACCTAACCCTCTTTTTCCCCTCCCTCCTTCCCCTCCCTCGCTCATGGCGGTAAAAGCTGTCGGCAAAAAGCTCGGGGAAAATAGTGTTGCCTTGGTTGCCATGACAACGGAACACAATGACACACCCCCTCATAACGCGGAGCTACCCCACCCCCACCCCTTGTGGAAACTTGATGCTTCGGGAAATATCACTGGGATGATACTTCTGGGGAGGAGAAGGCGGGGGGGGAGAAAGAATAGGAGGGGAGGAGAAGGAATAGACCGAGAAGGGAGCAAGAGAAACGGAAGGAGGAGAAGGGGAGGGTAGGAGGAGAGAGGAAGGTATATTGAGGACTGGAAGAGGAAGGGAGGGAGAGAGAGGAAGATACTGGAGGTCTGGAAAAGAGAGAGAAGAATAACAGGAGGAGGAGAAGAATAGGAGGGAGAGGGAAAAAGACTGGGAGTGGGGGGGGGGGGAGGGGGAGGAGCAGGTATATTGAGGAGCAGGGAAGGACGGAAGGGAGGGAGAAGAAAGGAATAAGACACCCTACTGGAACAAGAGAATCCGCAGGGAGGAGGCCAGGAAGCAGGAGAGAAGCAGAGGAAGATAGATTGAATGAAGGGAAGGAACAGACGAAGGAGAGGGAGAGATAGAAGATCCTGAAGAAAGAATACGGAGCGAGGAGGCAGAATTGGACAGGAGGAGAGGGATGCCGCCCGGACCAACGAGAAGACGAAGGCAAGATATTCATGAGCAGAAGGGAGCGGAGGGGAAGAGAGGGGCAG
>NW_007377707.1:49963-123179 GCF_000475195.1 Diaphorina citri
AAACTTGTTGTAAACTTGCCTTTCCACGCATGCGCAATGTTCTTCTAACCTCCTTTTTTCAAAATTGTTTTTCTTTTCTTCAGTCGCCTTGAAAATGTCATCAGGAGATGACGAAACATGTCGGCTCCTGTAGGTTTTTTTAATTTTATGATTGTTTATCTCTTGTAAAATAAAATTACTTACAGTTTCCAAAGTTACTAGTCAAGTGAAGACGTTGTTCTTTTACCTATACTAATATGTTGCTACTTGACAGATTGACTCTCCTAGAGAAGTATGTTACACTACCAGATCTCCTTTGCTACAATTTCCTCTATGAAACCTCTCCATACCAGTCTTGGAGGGTAGCACGTCTGCCCTGTAAGCGCTGGGTCGCGGGTTCGTTTCCCATCCGAGGCAAGCAACAATTTCAAACGAAATAGAGCTGAGAACAAAAACCTCCATGTTCTTTGCTGTTTTTTTTGTTTTACTCTGTTTTAACGCCTATACCTAACAGCTTAAGTGGTTAAGTTCCTCCTTTTATATCAACACTAAAAAAAGTTGATAGGCTGTTTTGTTCCGTAACCGCTTACACATTATAAGGAGTTCTGTTCATGACTAAGCTCTAAGCCTCACATATGACGTATTGTATTGTTCATTATGTTAAAAGCATTTCGTGTCGTTGGTTTTACCGTTCGTGTTTCAATTCTTATGTCTTTTTGTTTGTGTTTCAATTCTTATGTCTTTTTGTTTGTGTTTCAATTCTTATGTCTTTTTGTTTGTGTTTCAATTCTTATGTCTTTTTGTTTGTGTTTCAATTCTCATGTCTTTTTGTTTGTGTTGGGTCAAATTTTGCAATTTTTGATCTACTTTCCCTGGGCTGATTGGGTCATTTATTTGGACACTTTAATATTTTTTAACCCCTCTTTTTCCTTTTCACTTTTTTGACGCCGGAAACTTGACCATTTCCCTAACTAAATCACTCATTGTTTGACCCATTTCGGACACTTGTATTTCCCCCTCAGGTGTATGCATGTGAGTTTGTCATCGAAAGCAGTTCCATGGGTTTCATGATCTCGGATAAGGATAAGAACGTGGTGCTGTTTATGTACCAACCGGAAGCCAGAGAGAGTAATGGCGGACATCGACTTATCAAGAAGACCGACTTCCATTTGGGCCAACATGTGAATACGTTCTTCAAAATCAGGTGAGTGTTGAACATGAAAAAACAACAACACATTTCTGTCAAAAAAAAAATAATAATAATAATAATAAAAAAAAACAACAGTTCGAGAGTATTATTGTGAAACAAACTGAATTGAAATTTGTTGAGTTCTTCTTTCTCCAAGAGGTTTGATAGAGGGAACTGTAACTGCTATGGTCTTATCGTCCCGAAATCGATGGAAGACAGGATAGGAGAAAGCCAGCCGTTCCGAGAACTATAACAACGGAGGTCTTATCGTCCCGTATAAGCTTTAGAGCCTGTTCACACTTGTGAGTTTCATCCGACTTTTTTCCGAATCCGACCTGTAGGCAATGTACCTAATTTAAATGAGAGTGTTCATACGATACATAACACGATTTTTTTCCCCGAACGACTAGTGTGAACGGGCTTTAACCCGACTTTTAGGGCTGTTGTCCTTATAGCTAAGCTTCAGAGTTGGCTTCTTCAGTATGGAGTTAAGCCAGGTCCATACGTATTTAATCCCGTTTTCCGTTTTCAGATGTAAGCCGAGCTCCATCTCGGATGCCCCAGGGGCAAGGTCCCGGTTCCTCACATGGTATGCTTCTCTGGACGGGGCTCTAGGTTTCTTCCTACCCCTCCCCGAGAAGAACTACAGGCGGCTACTCATGTTACAGAACGTTATGGTTACGCATACCTCGCACACTGGCGGGCTTAACCCTCGTGCCTTCAGGACCTATAAAGGTATGGGGATTCAATATTGTGTTGATTTGGCTCATGACTTTTGAAAAGGTAACTGGTAAAGGTTACTAGAACATGGGAAGTAGATTGATTCGGGCTATGACTTATAAAGTTATAAAATAAAAGCTACAAGGGTAAGGCCACTATTACTCGGAATTAGTTAGCATCATCTGTGTGGCTACTGGCTTAGGTGTAGGACTACAAATATTGAGAGCAACAAACCCTTTCGCAGCTTTCGTATCTGGCAGTTTGTTAAAATCTTTCAATCTAATTTCGGTTTCAAAAGTTGTTCTTTCCTTACAACTTTTTGCAGTTAAGGACAAGCGAATCATTAAGCCTTTCTGAAGACCATTTCGTCGATGTATAGCTGAAGATGAAGATTTTCTCTCTCTCTCTCTCTCTCTCTCTCTCTCTCTCTCTCTCTCTTTCTCTTTCTCTCCAATTGTTGTTTCTTTTCAATGTTTGTGATAAAAATCATTTTTCTCTCCAGGTAAAGGCTACTACGCGGGCAATCCGTCGCGTGGTATCATAGACGGATCTCTGGTGTGGAAATTCCTGCAGCTATCTCTGGGCGAACGGCTGGAGATCTGCAAGAAAATCGGATCCAAACACAACGATATTTTGGACGAATTGTACGATATTGAAGCCCTGAGTTCCCATTTCTAAAAAGACATCAGGGACTTATTCCAAGAACTCTCTTCTTGTGGGATTGGAACTCTGAGTTATCCTTAAGAATTCTGGACTGAAATTAGATAGATGCTTATTTATCTACCTACATAATTTCAGTGCAGGATTCCATATGGGAATTGGAATCTGGAGTTCTCAATTCGGTTCCACAAGAAAAATAATGCGTGATGTTAATGTCTGAACTACCCACACCTTACTTTTTACTGCACGCACAGAAAAAGAAGGAATTTTACTTGTGGTAAGCATGAAGCTCGACACTTGGTTAGGCTTAATCGCTCAATCCACTTGGGTTAATTAAACTCAAATAGACTCTTGCAAATGAACTTACAACCAACTTCAGTCGTGTGGTAACGCGTTGGACTTCCATTGGGGCAGGATCAATATTTAAAATAGGGGAGGTGAAATGGAAACCGCGGTGCACCAGGTTTTTGACTTCATGAAATCAAAACAGAATGATCATTCTGATTTGAATTAGACCTAAAAAACAAACTGAAAGATAGAGGTTTTTTATGTTTGTCTATCAAAGGGACTTCAACTGCGAAGGACTTATCGTCCCGAAAGCGAAGAGAATGACAGGATAGCAGAAAGCCAGCCGTTCCAAGAACGAACATTATCCCATCAGGATAAAATCCGCCCCGGGCGGGAATCGAATCCGTGACCTGTCAAAATTGGTCTCAGAACCGAACTGACTAGTGTAGGTAGTACCCATCTTCTCGGCCTAAGACGTTCGTTCTCGGAACGGCTGATTTTCTCCTGCCCTTCTATAGGTATAGGTGAGGAGCAGCCTGTAAATTGGGCCATATGTATAAATGGCCCTTTTTAGGGACTTTGCATTTTTAGATCCACCATGTTGTTTTCTATTTCTTCATTGTATCCCCATTTTATTTATCTAATTACCTACTCTTTTATTATTATTTATCTATCGGCAATCATTTATTATTAATCTATTATTATTATTTAAGCAAGATAATTTAGCTAATGTTAATTTCTTCATTGTATCCCCATTTTATTTATCTAATTAATTACCTACTCTTTTATTATTATTTATCTATCGGCAATCATTTATTATTAATCTATTATTATTATTTAAGCAAGATAATTTAGCTACCCACCTACTCTGTGATAATATTTTGTCATCAATTTTTACGGAAAACATCCATTAATTTTATTTTATTTTTTATTTTTATTTTATTTATTATTATTATTTTTAATCAATCTACGTAGCTTTTGGTCTGGGAATAATTCATACGATATTAATGCCATGCCATGTACCCTTCTGCAAATTCAGATTTTTAGGGGATTTTTTCCACTTTTCTGCTGCCTCCCTAGGCCCTCCCAAAAAATGGCGAAACATTATTTTTTCATCAGGGTAACATTCATCAGCTCTTTCTCTCTCTCTCTCTCTCTCTCTCTCTCTCTCTCTCTCTCTCTCTTGGGATTTTACAGACATGTAAGAATATTTTCCAGGAACAATTGAGACAAGGTATCCTGGAAGAAGTACCTAATGAAAAGGTGGAGGTAGAGCACATTGTCAACTCTAGACCTCTGGCCTATTTTAATGACGAGGATTTAGTCATTACTCTCTCTCTCCCAAAAATTGCGAAAAATTTATTATTTTTTCATCAGCGACATTTATCAGCCTTCTCTCTCCCTCCCTATGTTGAAAGCTGTGTATAGGTACCACATAGCATAAATTACAGGCGTAACATAAAATACCAAGTTATGTACTCTCTGCGCTGGCTTAACCCATTCATTGTTTTGTTAACTGGTAGTACCATTGGAAATATTCCCATTGAAAGCTTTTTCCCACTAATAATGAAATTATTGGCGGTTGAGAGGAACATACAAAACTGTTGTAGTGAAAGGGAAAGCTACATTTTTTTAAAGAGATTTGATAGAGGGAACTGTAATTGCCAAGCAAGGTCTTATTGTCCTGAAAGCGAAGGATAGGAGAAAGTCGTTCCTGGAACGAACCTTTTCTTCTTCTTCTTCTTTCACGTTGCCATTTTCCCAATTCCCATTCAGGGTCGCCAAGAACGAACCTTCTCTGATTAGGATAAAATCCATCCCGAGCGGAAATCGAGCCTTACAAAGCGCTTACAATGCAGAATTGCAGACGCGTTACCCTCCAAGCTAACTACTGCCAAGCAAGGTCTTATTGTCCTGAAAGCGAAGGATAGGAGAAAGTCGTTCCTGGAACGAACCTTTTCTTCTTATTAAACTTTACCATTTCCCCAATTCCATTCAGGGTCGCCAAGAATGAACCTTCTCTGTTTAGGATAAAATCCATCCCGAGCGGAAATCGAGCCTTACAAAGCGCTTACAATGCAGAATTGCAGACGCGTTACCCTCCAAGCTAACTAGATTGGTACCTAGCTTAGAATAGAATAGAATATACCTTGTTTATCCTGCTCGAATGAGACTAAAAAGTCCCTTTACCCCCGCAGTCTAAACAAGGCCTCGTTTATTTTATGGGTTAAATCTTAAATAACATGGTATAACAAAATTTTAGGACCTTGCTCAATTTAAAAAAGTAGCTTGGTGAAACATAGCGGGTTAAAATTTTGTTTTATTTATTTTAGGGCAAACATAACACACTGTGGAATATGACTGAGGGAGGGGGGGTAGGAAATCCCTACGGGGGCTCCCCATATTTACCTCCCTTCCTCTAATTCTTCCTATGCTGGCAAATAGCTATCTCTCTCTCCCTCTCCCAATAATTCATCTCTCTCTCTCTCCCTCTCACTCGCTCACTTTTACTCCCCCAATACCTACCACAAGAGAGAGAGAGAGAGAGACACACACACAGATGGAAAGAGAGAGAGAGAGAAAGAGGGTATTTCATGATTAATGATCTCTGAATAAACACACACCGCGGGAGAGAAAGAGATAGAGAGTAGGTATTGTGTGGGTGAGGGAGAGAGAGAGAGAGAGAGAGTGTGTGTGTGTTTTGTTGTTCCTGTTGATGTTTTATCAACAATTTGTTTCCACCAGAATAACACGACAGTGTGTGTGTGTTTTGTTGTTCCTGTTGATGTTTTATCAACAATTTGTTTCCACCAGAATAACACGACTTTTTTGTCTCTCTCTCTCCCTCCCTCTCTCTCTCCCTGTCTCTCACTCACTCACTCCTTTCTCTCTGTCTCTCCCTTTCTCTATCATTTTTTATCTCGTTTCATCGTTATTAGGTATGGATAGAGAGGTTCCTACTTCTTCGTGATTGTTTTTTATAGACATTCCCCCTCCCCCCCCTTAATTTTCAATAAATTTAAGTTACGCCCATGCTCCCAACATGAAAAAAAAAAAAAAAAAAAAAAAAAAAAAAAAAAAAAAAAAAAAAAAAGTTTTTTTTTTTTTCGGGGAAAAAAAAAAAAAAATCTCAATTTGTATAAAATAAAAATAAATAAAAAGTAGGTAGGTACCTATAGCTAATTTAGGTATGTACCTATATACGTTTAGATAAATATTTCAGTCCATTTTTTGGTCCTTTTCTGAAAATTGATCGACAAATCTCTTCCCCACAGATTTACTGATATTAGGAAGGTATTAGGTAAAGATTAGGTTATGATTCCATATCGTAAGCAGGAATTTAGAAAAAGGTTGCCTACCTAAGCGGCTTACAAGCAAAGATTTGTAACAATGTAGAATCATATTATGAGCGAAATATCCAAATAATAATGCCTATTTTATAGGGAAATATTGAGGATTAAGAATATGTAAACCCATACAGGGCTTTAAATTCGAGGTTTTTTAATGCCCCAAAATTTGAGATTAAAATTAGGTAATGTCGCTGGTCCGATTCCCTCCCGGGGCGGATTTTATCCCGAACAGATAAGGTTCGTTCTCGGAACGGCTGGCCTTCTCCTATCCTGTCTTCCTGCTGTCTTTGATTCCGGAACGATAAGACCTTGGTGATAAGAGTTACCTTGTATCAAACCTCTTGAAAGATTGAAATTTACGGATTTGTGTGGAGATTCGGAGTAATTCGGAGGGAAAAAAATACTGCCGAGACCAGGATTCGAACCTGGGTTACTGCGGCCACAACGCAGGGTCCTAACCACTAGACGATCACGGCTGATATTCTCAAGAGGGTAATAATCCGTCTTATAAAGAACAGAGAAAAGAGAGGACATTTTCACAAAGAATCATAATATGTATGTACCTACCTATTCCTTCATTCAATACATACCTACCTGAGGTAGGTCTTGTAATAATTCAGGTGTAACGGAATTAACCCTGTGATAACCGGTAGATAATGCACTGTGATGTTGATGTATGTAATATTTGTGAGAATAGAACAGTATGAGTAGTTTGTATTTACTTCGATCAGTACATCAATAGGTACAGGTACCTACGTTTGTAGCTAGCTTGTATTCCGAGAAAAGCTAGCAGTTTGTGCTAACCGCAAAATTCCGATCCAATATAACTGCGCTGTAACTTTTGACTCATCAAAATTCCTAAATCCAAGGAACAAGGCATTTGCCGCGACGGTCAAATAATCCTTTTTTTTATGCCCAGATATTCTGGACAAACTCGCACTTCTTGTAATCAAATAAAAACCCTTAGAACTTAATGGCATATCCTCTAACTTAATATCTGGTTGTCATATCCCCTAACTTTATGAAATTAGAGCAGAAGACTAATGTGCTCTGGAAGGGCATCTCAATAACTTCTGACTTTTATTCAATTGTTTCCCGTTTGTTTTCCTCGAATAATATCTGTTCCGATGCCTTTAATCAGTAGAACAGCGTTTTTCCTCCCCTCTACTTTTTTACTTTCCTTATCCTATAGAAAGGAAAGTAATGTTACATTCGGTCAAATTTTTCGATGGTCAGTTTTTAGTGCCAAAACACGTTTTGAGGTTCCTAGAGCCTAAATCCAAAGTTTCAGCCATTGTTCCGGGGGTGTGTCTCTGTCTATCTAGGTTAAGACCGCGAACGGTAAGCCGTTCGCGGTCTTAACCTAGGAGCTAGAGCTAGAGACTTGAAATTTGGTATGTATGTCAAATATGATGAGGATGCTGCTGTTAGTGGCATATTGACCGCTTTTTTAACAGTTTTCGACCGCTTTTTGGCGGTTTTCAGCTACACTTACTAATGGTTAGAGATATTGTAAAAGAACACCCAAATAACCAACCCGCATTCAGTAGGATAAGGAAAGTCTTGTGATGTTCACACCAGATTTTCCTTGTTTTGTTTAATTTTCATAACCGCGCCCCGCTGTGAATTATCTTCCGATATGTTTTTCCTTTTTTTTCACCATCTGTGCTTCGTGTTTTTCAATTTGGTTCGATTTTTTTTTCTCCTGTTCGCGATAAACTTGTGATGAGCTAATATATGTTTTGTGTTTGGACCAGTGGCGATTTGACGAGTGGGAAAATGATGTTTTCGGACTGAATTAGGTAACAATTCACGTGCCGGAAAATTGCATCTCCACTAATTTGAATAATTTTTCGTTGAGATATGATTCTTAGATATTTAAAAAGTTAAAAATTAGACGGTACAGTAGGTGTGACTGTGGCATTTGAGATGAACACTCTTCACACAGTAAAACTACTAGTACTACACCCCCAAAAGAACCAAACCATTGGCCTAAAAGAACGAGTATGTAATAATTATGTACATAGGTATTCTCTGTGGGCTGAAAGTGCTAGAATATATCCAAAACCAACTTCTTGATAAAATACAAAAAGGGGTAAGAAGAAAAGTACTTGCTAACAACAGAAAATCATTCGGATAGGAAATTTTGGAGTTTTCTTTTAGATTCGAAACTGGTTTCTCAAAGCTTTGTTTGTTTTGAGCTCCGTATGATTTCAATTATTTACTGCTGTTGTTTAGTTGAAAACACAAAATATTTCCGTTGGACTTCCTATTTGGAGATTGTTGGATCAAGTCCAAGTCAAATCATAAAATTTTCCTAGCTGTGTTAATTGGGGAACGACATTTTTTGTGACAAACATAAGTATGTTTAAACGCTGTTAAAACTCCAGTTTCAATAAAATCTGAAAAAGTTCTTATGAAATTCGTTGTAAATTTCGTATCTGTCTACATTTGTTTATAATGTAAATCGTTTCTACCGTTGTACAATAAAAAAAATATTTGGGGAAGTTTATGGAAAAAGGGACATTTCTTTTACTCATGTTGAAAACGGAACTAAAAGTGGCCCTTCTTTCAAAGATGTCCCCATTTGTTACTGTTTCCTATAATGGGTGTTAATTTAATTTGTTTATAATGTAAACCGTTTCTACTGTTGTACAATAAAAAAAATATTTGGGGAAGTTTATGGAAAAAGGGACATTTCTTTTACTCGTGTTGAAAACGGAACTAAAAGTGGCCCTTCTTTCAAAGATGTCCCCATTTGTTACTGTTTCCTATAATGGGTGTTAATTTCTTCATTGTATCCCCATTTTATTTATCTAATTACCTACTCTTTTATTATTATTTATCTATCGGCAATCATTTATTATTAATCTATTATTATTATTTAAGCAAGATAATTTAGCTACCCACCTACTCTGTGATAATATTTTGTCATCAATTTTTACGGAAAACATCCATTAATTTTATTTTATTTTTTATTTTTATTTTATTTATTATTATTATTTTTAATCAATCTACGTAGCTTTTGGTCTGGGAATAATTCATACGATATTAATGCCATGCCATGTACCCTTCTGCAAATTCAGATTTTTAGGGGATTTTTTCCACTTTTCTGCTGCCTCCCTAGGCCCTCCCAAAAAATGGCGAAACATTATTTTTTCATCAGGGTAACATTCATCAGCTCTTTCTCTCTCTCTCTCTCTCTCTCTCTCTCTCTCTCTCTCTTTCTCTCGAAAAGTTTCCAAATATGGCCCTTTTTAGAGACTCACTATAATCTACGCATCTTTGGATACAGACTTTCAGTTTTACAGCTGACTTTGAATAGTTCTTCCCGCCTAAAATGAATTAAATTCGATCACCACGTATTCTCATCCAACTTGAAAATAACAGATCATCTCTCAGACACAGAAGGTGACTCCGAAACGGAATACTAGGGTCCTTCCTTCTGTGAGCTTAGGTAGATATTATACTACTCTAGACATAGGTATAAGTACCTATGTACTATCAGCTAAAACCAAATTATATACGAAGTGTTATTGTTTATTTTATTGTTTCATTAATTTCATAAATACAACTTGTTTCACTCTTTAAAATTTAAAATTCTAGTTGCTTTTTTTACGATTATCTCTTAAGCCAGTAAAAAGGGCCATATTCCCACTTTGGTTTATTATTAATTATAAAAATTGAGAGGAACATATTCATTTTCTTTTATTTTTATTCATTTCCTAACAATATGCTTCATTTTCATTTAAAAACTTTTTAGTAATACATGCAATATTTAAAAAAATACAGCTAATTGAAAACTTTAAAGTTGTTTATCTCGAAACTAGATTTTCCGGATATGGCCCTTCTTACTGGCTGCTCCTCAGGTATGTTTTATTTGGTATCAATTTTTTTTACAAAGAATTTCTTATCCTAAGCTTAATCTGATCGAGCTCTTATTGAAGACAATAAGAGCTCCATCCTTTCAAACAAGTCGCTACCTATTTCAAGTTTCATTTTTCTCTTAGACAAATGAAATTCGAAACTCGGAAAAATGCTGGGAAGCAAAAAAAAATATTCCCATAAAATGCTCTACGGGACTCCGGGACATCATCGCTACAAGGGTGTAGATCGGGGGGCTGGAATTAAATTAGTCTCTCCCAAAGGTGTGATTTCGATCCGCTCGCTCTCTCATCCGAGGAAAAACATATGCAAAAGTTCAAGTGGTAGGGCACTCCCTAGGGAGCGGAGTTTAGTGCGGGAGTGCAAAGCGCGAACACTCCCCTCCTGGTCCTGGATACGATCATAAAAATTTCGGGAAGGAAGTGTTTTTTTTTTTTTTTTTTTTTTTTTTTTTTACTGTTTGATAGGGGAACCTGTAACTGCTGAGGTCTTATCGTCCTGAAATTGAAGAGAGAAGGAAGACAGGAGAAAGCCAAGCGTTCCGAGAACGAACCTTACCTGTTTAGGATAGAGTTCGGCCCGGGCGGGAATACACGACAGGCGTTCTACCCTCCATATAATATGTAGATGGTTCTTTTTTGCTGAATGCTGTCCAATTGTAGTACCTCATATCCAAATCCATAGCTGGTTTGAGGATTGCATGTGAGTATGCATTATTTTTAGGAGCACTTTGCCTTTGATGCTTTCCACGCATTAAATCATCCCCAACACACAATCGTCGTTTATGAAACAATAGCGCTTATCATCATCTTAGTTAGCTTGGAGGGTAGCGTGTCTGAACAGATAAGGATCGTTTTCGGAACGACTGATTTCTCCTATTCTGCCCGTCTTTTCTCTTTAATTTTGTAACGAAAAGATCTCCTTTAGTATAGGTAAAAGAACAACGTCTTCACTTGACTAGTAACTTTGGAAACTGTTTTTCATGTATGAAACCTATCACATTAGAAATGCCATAAAGGAAGGTAAATCTGTTTTCAATAGCCAAATTGAGAGTAATAATAATTTTGAATTGATTTTGCCTCAAACGCCGCGTGTGAACGAACCCTAAAAACTTGTTGTAAACTTGCCTTTCCACGCATGCGCAATGTTCTTCTAACCTCCTTTTTTCAAAATTGTTTTTCTTTTCTTCAGTCGCCTTGAAAATGTCATCAGGAGATGACGAAACATGTCGGCTCCTGTAGGTTTTTTTAATTTTATGATTGTTTATCTCTTGTAAAATAAAATTACTTACTGTTTCCAAAGTTACTAGTCAAGTGAAGACGTTGTTCTTTTACCTATACTAATATGTTGCTACTTGACAGATTGACTCTCCTAGAGAAGTATGTTACACTACCAGATCTCCTTTGCTACAATTTCCTCTATGAAACCTCTCCATACCAGTCTTGGAGGGTAGCACGTCTGCCCTGTAAGCGCTGGGTCGCGGGTTCGTTTCCCATCCGAGGCAAGCAACAATTTCAAACGAAATAGAGCTGAGAACAAAAACCTCCATGTTCTTTGCTGTTTTTTTTGTTTTACTCTGTTTTAACGCCTATACCTAACAGCTTAAGTGGTTAAGTTCCTCCTTTTATATCAACACTAAAAAAAGTTGATAGGCTGTTTTGTTCCGTAACCGCTTACACATTATAAGGAGTTCTGTTCATGACTAAGCTCTAAGCCTCACATATGACGTATTGTATTGTTCATTATGTTAAAAGCATTTCGTGTCGTTGGTTTTACCGTTTACAACTTTAATGTACACCTTTCCACAAGTAAAACGGTTTTGTTGTGAAGGTAGATAGGTATGTAGGTACATAGGTAGGTATCGGGATACAAAGGTACATAGGTAGGTATATGGCAAATATTGTGACGTCATTGCGATTATTATAGGTAGGTAATGGTTGAGCAATGTTTTTCAAGGCATTTCCTTAGTAAGGTTAAGTCATATTTTTTGTGAAGTTCTTTGGAGCAGGGACCAACTTTGCCGTAAAATATTAATGTAGGTACAGCTACCTATCTATTTACGTGAAAAAAATAGGTACGGTACCTAAGGATTATAGTTGTAGGTATGTAGGTATTAAGTTTTTATGTGTTCTATTGATAGATTTTTTGCAATTTTCGAGTACAAATCTCGAGTACCTACTTATATTAAAGCTACAAAAGCACCTATTTTTTAGTCCGTCTTTCCTTTGTTAGTCCGTCCTTCCTTCATAAATAATTCCCGGAGGGACGGGCCCAGCTTGTTTCTTTTCCAAACATTTCAACTCACTGAAAAGCGTTAATTCTTGTTTTTTCTTCTCAAAAGAAAATCTTTCTGTTTCGGGTTTTTTTTTTCTTTCGTTTCTTTTCTCTGCCATCTTTTCAAGATAAAGAACTTTGCAAAAGAAACAGAGAACAAAAAACTGGAAAAGAAAAATATCTGAAAAGTCTTTGAAAATTTTTCAAGCAAAAAAAGGAACTTGGAAAACACATTTCTATGTTAGAAGAAGAATAAAAAAGAAGGAAAAATTCAATATGAAAAAATACTCAAAGTACAGTCCTTTTCTTTCGATTTCCACCGCCAGCAAGCACAAGTCTTCTTTGAAATTTCATTTGAATGAAATAGAATGTAAAGTCAAGTAAGTCCCTATGGAAACAACATTCAAATCCTGTAGTGGTTGAGTGGAAGAACTTCTTTAGGAGAATTCTGCCACTTTAAATAGAGCGAAAAGAAAAAGGGCCCCTGAAGGACTGATCAAGAACATGTAATGCGTAAAAATTTCCCTTATGTATTATATTAAGCATTTTTGTTATTCAAATGTCATCAAAATCGAACCATTTCAAAGAACAAATTGTCTAGAAGTCAAATCGTTCATTCAAAAATCTTATTTAGCCTGTTGGGCAGAGCCTCTTGTAAGCGCTAAGCCGTGGGTTCGATTCCCACCCGGGGCGGATTTTATCCTGATGGGGTAACGTTCGTATCCTGTCATTCCTGTCTTCCTTCTCTCTTCGATTTCGGGACGATAAGACCTTAGCAGTTACAGTTCCCTCTATATAAAAAAAAACTCTTTGAAACATGTTGATAAAATTCCTTCTTGTAACATTGTCACATCCACTAATTCTGGTGGAGATGACAACCTTACCTACATAATTATCCATCCTACTAATTTGCTGCCTAAAGGAAAGCTCCTTTGCAAAAGGAACTAGAGGAAGCACTTTCTTCTCTGATGGTATGAGAGGAGAAAGGAACGTCGAAATATGTAAACGTCTGTAAGGAGTGTAAGGGTGGCTCTTTCTGCTTTCCAAGAGCTTTGGAGGGTTCTTTATGCGACTTTAGTCAAAGATATGAATGAGAAGTTGGAAGAAAAGGAGGAGGAGGAGGAAGAGAAGAAGAGAAAAAGAAAGCAACACAAAATAAGAAAACAAGGAAGAGGGGGAAGAAGAAGATGGTGAAGGATAAGACACGCAAAAAGAAGAAGAAAAAAAAAACTAAAGAACTTTAATATTTGAGAAAAGTTTTTTTCGAGTCTTTTCTCCATTTTTCCTCTTTTTTACTTTCCTTATCCTATAGGAAGGAAAGTATTGTAATCGGGTCAAATTTTCAATGATCAGTTTTTAGTGCCAAAACACGTTTTGAGGTCCTTAGAGCCTAAATCCAAAGTTTCAGAGAGTAAGAGCTAGAGACTTTAAATTTCGTATGTATCTTTCAAATGTGACAAGAATGCGACACGAAACTTTTGTTTAAGACCGGTACAACGCTTGGCGGCATTTTACCGCTTTTTGGCGGTTTTTGGTGTAATTTAACAATATCTCGGGAACGATATAAGCTAGAGACTTGAAATTTGGTATGTAGTTCACAAATGTGACAAGGATGCAACACAAAACGTTTGGTTGAGATGGTTGCTGCGCTTGGCGGTATTTTGACCGCTTTTGGACAGATTTCGACCGTTTTTTGGCGGTTTTCAGCTATACCGACTAAACGGTTAGAGATATGGTAAAAGTTACTATAGAACATAAAAATAAGCATCATTCAATAGGATAAGGAAAAAGGATGCGACACAAAACGTTTGGTTGAGATGGTTGCTGCGCTTGGCGGTATTTTGACCGCTTTTTGGCGGGTTTCGACGGCTTTTTGGCGGTTTTCAGCTATACTGACTAAACGGTTAGAGATATTGTAATTGTTATAACAGAACACCCAAATAAGCACCATTCAATAGGATAAGGAAAGTCGTGTGATGTTCACACCAGATTTTTTTTTTTTTTCAACTTTCTTTTAATAAACATACCTAAATAATATGTATCTATCTTTTCCCCATTTGAAAGCTTGGGAGCTTTAAATGATAATGATGTATTTTCGTTTTTACTTTTAATAAATAAATCGTGTTAATCGTATTCTATGGTTTCTAAGAAGGATCTTCGGTTATAGGTAGAAAATAATTTCACATTTCAAAAGAAGATCTTGCTGACATTCCTGAGGGAATACCTTATCTTTCTAAGGGACTTTAGTTTGTAAGGGAAAGTCAACAAATAAGAGGGAAATATTTTTTGTAAGTAGTAGGTAATCTCCCAATTTGGCAATTGAAAAAGTTCTTTTTGCCAAGGGTACCTATTGAAAAACCTAGCTCACAAGCTCACAACGCTCACAACTAAGTGACATGTAGAACCCACACGGGAAAAAGGACCCTTATACGGGACCCATAAATAATTAGGGCGAAAATTTAATAAATATCTTCGAATCGTTTCTTTCAATCAACTATGGTATAGATATTCAACCGATTGCGAACAGCTCCCTTGTGTTCGGTTCATCAGGAATTCAGTCTCCAACTTCGGACAGCAAGATCCATCAATTATTTCCTCTCGTCCAGCTCTTCAATTTACGAGTAGTCTTTAAAGGCCGATGCAACTCTTCAATTTAGGCTTTAAAGGCAAAACATGTGTCGCCCGGGCGGAATTTATTCTAAACAGATAAGGTTCGTTCTCGGAACGGCTGGCCTTGTCCTATACTGTCTCTCATATCGAACACCAATATTTAAAACAAAACCTGACTGTCCGTCGCGCGTCATTTTTCCACGCTACCTAACCCTCTTTTTCCCCTCCCTCCTTCCCCTCCCTCGCTCATGGCGGTAAAAGCTGTCGGCAAAAAGCTCGGGGAAAATAGTGTTGCCTTGGTTGCCATGACAACGGAACACAATGACACACCCCCTCATAACGCGGAGCTACCCCACCCCCACCCCTTGTGGAAACTTGATGCTTCGGGAAATATCACTGGGATGATAATTCTGGGGAGGAGAAGGGGGGGGGAAAGAATAGGAGGGGAGGGGAAGGAATAGACGGAAAAGGGAGCAAGAGAAACGGAAGGAGGAGAAGGGGAGGGTAGGAGGAGGGAGGAAGGTATATTGAGGACTGGAAGAGGAAGGGAGGGAGAGAGAGGAAGATACTGGAGGTCTGGAAAAGAGAGAGAAGAATAACAGGAGGAGGAGAAGAATAGGAGGGAGAGGGAAAAAGACTGGGAGTGGGGGGGGGAGGAGGAGAAGGAGCAGATATATTGAGGAGGGGAAGAGGAAGGGAGGGAGAGAAAGGAAGATACCTACTGGAAAAGAGAATGCAGGAGGAGGAGGGAAGAGAGGAAGATAGATTGAATAAGGGAAGGAGAGGAGGGAGGGGAGAGAGAGAGAGAGGAAGATACTGGAGAAGAGAGGGAAGAGAATGCAGAAGGAGGGGGAAGAGGAGGGAGAAACGGAAAGAGAAGAGAGGAAGATATATTGAAGAAGGGAGGGAGGGGAAAGAGAGAGGGAGAAAGGAAGATACTGGAGAAGAGAATGCAGAAGAAGAAAAAGAGAAGGAAAAAGAAGGAGGAGGAGGAAGAAGAAAAGTTGAAGAAAAGGAGGAGGAGGAGGAGGAGGAAAAAGAAAAAGAAGAAGAAGAAAATGCAAAAGGAGGAGGAGAAGAAGGAAGAGGAGGAGGTTTACGGTTTTTAGAGAAGAACAAAAGGGAGGGACTATGGGGAGGAAGAAATATTTGTGTTTTCCGGTGGTGAGTATTGTACAATTTTGAGCGGACATTTTTTTGTCATGGGTCATGTGGGTGAAGCTTTTGTAAATGCTTCGGACTTAAAGCTGCTCTTGAATATTTATCCATTTTATCCTATAGGTAGTAGGTACGTGAGAAAAGTAATGTATTTCCAAGGATAAGTTTAGTATTCCTGGTTTTGCCGGGGCAACTCCTTGGTGTCAACTCTTGTCAATCTCCGAGATTCGATACTTACAGGATTTCAGCGTATAAAGAATCTTTAGGAATATAAACTAGGTACCTAAATATTATTATTCATACAGAGTTTTGGCGTCTCCACTAATCGATCAGTGTTGGTAATGATCAGTTTTCGTTCATAAGTTAAATAATATCACTAAATAATGGCTACAGAGAAGAAGCTGTTGCCTGGCTACAGAGTTTACCTCTACAGGGTGTCCCGCGAACGACTGTACAACGCTTGAGGGTTGATGCAGGACCTAAAGGGCTACCAGAAAAAGGTATCTGGACAGATCCGTTCATAAGTCCATGATACATAACTGGTTTTTCTTTTCATGAAAGAAAATTTTTTCGTTAGATTCTGGGTCTTTCTTGTTTTACCATGACTCCCAAATCAGTAAGTAAACCTGTTTTTGGACCCTGCATATCTAATTGATACATAATTCTGAAACTATAGGTATGTACATGTGTAGGTACGTACCCTTTACCGTTTACAACTTGAATGCACACCTTTCCACAAGTAAAACGGTTTTGTTGTGAAGCTAGATAGGTATGTAGGTACATAGGAAGGTTTCGGGATACAAAGGTACATAGGTAAATGGCAAATATTGTGACGTCATTGCGATTATTATAGGTAGGTAATGGTTGAGCAATGTTTTTCAAGGCATTTCCTTAGTAAGGTTAAGTCATATTTTTTGTGAAGTTCTTTGGAGCAGGGGACCAACTTTGCCGTAAAATATTAATGTAGGTACAGCTACCTATCTATTTACGTGAAAAAAATAGGTAGGGTACCTAAGGATTATAGTTGTAGGTATGTAGGTATTAAGTTTTTATGTGTTCTATTGATAGATTGTTTGCAATTTTCGAGTAAAAATCTCGAGTACCTACTTATACACTTATAGTAGGTTATATTCGATGATATTCGTATTAAAAGCTCAAATTCAGCGCGACTTTTCCTCGCATCATCAAAACCCAACACATTTCGAGGCAAAAGGAAAAGCGCAAGTTTTCTACCATGTTTGATTTTCACCATTCCCCTTCCGGAAAGCTCGCAATCTTTTCCGCCATTGGACACATTTCATCGACGTTCAAAATACTTTCGCATGGAAAATCGTCTTTCTTCCCTTCTCCCCGTTTTTATTAGTTTTTAGTGTGGATTTACCAAAAGTTTGATAATTTTTCCAGCGAAAAAAAGGCATAACCGTTTATTTTAGAACAAACTTTATAAACAGTGATTTTAATTGGGTAATTTATTACAGAGAAGTTGATTAACTTTTAGGCGTGTGGAAATCTCATAAAAAACACTGGTGTGGAATTTTTTTAGCTTTTGTTCCTTTTTTTCTCAGAGATTTTTGGTGTTTTTTGAATTTTTTTCCGAGAGCTTCCTTAACCAAATATGTGTTTTAAATTTAAATGAAACAACCGCCATATAACCGTATATTATGTGTGATAAACATAAAAAAGTGTTGGAAAAAATATTTTATAAAATAATAATCTTGCAACTTTTCGAAGGCTAATAATAAAGGCTAACTGAATTTCAAATTTATTCTGATTTAAGATTTTTTTTTTATTTTTCCCTTGTTTTCCGGAATTTTTCAAGATATTTAAACAGGTTTTTCTGGTGCCCACGATACCTATTAGGTATTCTTCCCGGTAACTTTTAAATTGCATTTTTTTTTTTTTTTTTGTATTCGAACTTTTAACCCAATGGGCGGTCTAAAGTAACAAGAACGGCCGCCAATTCGGCTAAAATATTGCCACCCAGTTGCGAAATTTGTGAAAGCTTTAATTACTTAAACAAATCAATAGGTACCTTTCGTTTCGGAAGTTTTTCTCAATAACAGTCTCACTTGTAAACCAATTGGCGGTCTAAAATAACAGAATGCCTATACGCCCCGGCCGCCAATTCCGCTAAAACATTGCCGCCAGCGTTGCCACCATATTCGACCAGGCGCGGAATGAGATAGGCGAGCTGTGGAGGAATTGTCTGATGAGTGCGGGGGCCGGGGGTCCCGGGCCCCCCATGGACCTGGCCCCCGGGGGCCCCCTGTCACATTTGCACCTCCTGAATCATGACGTCATGACGGGTGGGCCGGTGACAGGCGTGGCCTCTCACAGTCCTGATGTCCTTCTGGCGCTGCTCGCCAGGAATAAGAGTTTGGAAGGTAAGGGAGATTTTGGTTTTTTACTGTACTTAAAGGTGTGCCCACACATAGTAGGTGGCCGTCAATCGACGTGAATTTATTGTGAATCGATGTCGAGCGACATTGATCGTAAGCCGGTCGACTATGTTTGGACACACCTAATACTTGACCCGAAAGATTTACGTTAGTTGACACCCTATAGGTATATAGTTTCTGGAAATACCTATCTACCGTGAGAAGAAATCGGTCCAGCATAAAAAGGTAATTAAAGTACCTAGGTATTCTGATGACTTTAAAAGGATCATTGCCCAACAAGAATTGCCAAGGCAAAAATGGTCTCGGGAAGATCGGTAGCAGAGGTAGGTACTGATAGTGCTCAACTAGGTATTATCGATCAACGAATTTTCAGAGACGATCATCGTTAGAGTTACCCCGAGCACAACATGTCTTTTAAAAGTAAAATCGTCGTCAAAAAATAAATGGTCTCGGGAAGATCGGTAGCAGAGGTAGGTACTGATAGTGCTCAACTATTATCGATCAACGAATTTTCAGAGACGATCATCGTTAGAGTTACCCCGAGCACAACATGTCTTTTAAAAGTAAAATCGTCGTCAAAACTCAAATCTCACTTTGTTCATTCAATTCTGATCAATCTGAAATTCTGTATCTGTACCTACCTTATTCATCCTCGAAGTAGGATCTCGTCCCGGTCACACCTGCTCAAAAAATCAAAACCCGCACCCTCACCTTTTATGTTAAAACTTCAAACCAACATCTTGATTTAGGAGCTTGGAAAACTGGAGCACAAAAACACTGAAGTATAAAAGCAAGGTGGTACACATTATGCCGAGCTATGACGTTTCAAAAACCAAAGCTTCACAATAAATCAAAATCATAATTATAGTCATAAAGCCAAAAGCAGAACATCCTAAAATATTGCCACCCAGTTGCGAAATTTGTGAAAGCTTTAATTACTTAAACAAATCAATAGGTACCTTTCGTTTCGGAAGTTTTTCTCAATAACAGTCTCACTTGTAAACCAATTGGCGGTCTAAAATAACAGAATGCCTATACGCCCCGGCCGCCAATTCCGCTAAAACATTGCCGCCAGCGTTGCCACCATATTCGACCAGGCGCGGAATGAGATAGGCGAGCTGTGGAGGAATTGTCTGATGAGTGCGGGGGCCGGGGGTCCCGGGCCCCCCATGGACCTGGCCCCCGGGGGCCCCCTGTCACATTTGCACCTCCTGAATCATGACGTCATGACGGGTGGGCCGGTGACAGGCGTGGCCTCTCACAGTCCTGATGTCCTTCTGGCGCTGCTCGCCAGGAATAAGAGTTTGGAAGGTAAGGGAGATTTTGGTTTTTTACTGTACTTAAAGGTGTGCCCACACATAGTAGGTGGCCGTCAATCGATGTGAATTTATTGTGAATCGATGTCGAGCGACATTGATCGTAAGCCGGTCGACTATGTTTGGAGTGTTTGGACACACCTAATACTTGACCCGAAAGATTTACGTTAGTTGACACCCTATATATAGTTTCTGGAAATACCTATCTACCTACCGTGAGAAGAAATCGGTCCAGTATAAAAAGGTAATTAAAGTACCTAGGTATTCTGATGACTTTAAAAGGATCATTGCCCAACAATAATTGCCAAGGCAAAAAATAAATGGTTTCTGGAAATACCTATCTACCGTGAGAAGAAATCGGTCCAGCATAAAAAGGTAATTAAAGTACCTAGGTATTCTGATGACTTAGGTAGGTATGTCATCTTGTCTTGAAACGTACTCCCTGGTAAACAAAAAACACTTTAATTAGTATAATTTAACGCCTTTTTCAGATACACAATTAAACATTAAAATTTTAAAATCAACCATGTAAATGACCGTATTCTAATTTCGTGTGCTGTTCAAAGAAGGTTGTGAAGTTTTCCATTACCATACCTACGTACCTTTTTTTCCCGGGTTGTGAATTTGGTGATTTTCAAACGAACGGAACTCGAGGTTGTCGGCCGATTTCGGTGCTCAAAGATCTGCAGTTCCCAAGGAGTGTGGACAGTGTAGATTTACTGGATTACCCTTCATATAAGGATCTATTGGACTATTGGATTAGCCTTGACTTACGGGATTGGATTACATCTGAGATATAGTCCGGATTGGAAAGCTCTACCACCAGGATAATGTCAGGTTTGTAAATTTTCTTCATTTTTGTCCAAACCATGTATCAGCTTCTAGTTTTCATATTGCCATATGAGTTAGCACCCAAGCAACAAGGACCTGAAAACAAACAAAATTCAAGTTGATAAATATGATGATATAATAAAGGAGGATAAAAAAGATTTTTAAGAACACTTAAAAGAAGAAAATAATAAAAGGGAGAAAATTATTTTACAGTTTTTTTTTTTCAAAGTTAAAAATCTTTACTTTTTTTCGATTAGGCGCTTTTACACTTGTGATAGTAAATTTTTGACAAGGAAGGTAGGTTACCTCTTTATACTCTATGTAGTATACTACTAAACACCGTAAAAGTTCCCTCCTTCACATGAGGTACTTTGAACTTTCTACTGAAAAGGGTATTTTCGAAATGTCAAATATAGGTTTGAGTAAAATTGTAAGGGATCGCACACAGATTTTCTAAAGGAGATAAAGAGATCAACAAAATGCTAAGCATAACGCTCAGACGGTCTGACAGACCTATAGGTCTGTGGCGGAAAAAGCTCAAGACCTAGGTCTGTCAGACAGTCTGAGAGACCTAGGTCTCAATCTTTTTCTGCCACATACCTACGTTCCCGTCAGACCCAGGTAATGGAGGAGTTGCAATTGGGAAATATTTTTAATAAAAGGTCGATTCCTACGTAAAAAGCTGTGAAAAATCCAAATCTGAGGTCAAAACTCCGAAAAAGTAACTTTAAGATCGGAGGAAGCACTGTGCAATATACCTTCCCCTTTTAAAGATTCTCTACCATTGCACATGTGACATGTTTGGCAACAATGCCCATTTCTTGCTGCCACATTGATCTGGACACACTATAGACTAGCTGACTTCTATCGTTTTTAAATATAGGTGATTGTCCAGGATATGGACTTAGGTATAAAATGCTTACTCATTGTCTACCTAACGGATAGAGCCACAATACTTCTCAATTACCTAATCATCTCTAAGTATCTAATGGAGGAGTTGCAATTGGGAAAATATTTTTAATAAAAGGTCGATTCCTAACGTAAAAAGTTGTGAGAAATCCAAATCTGAGGTCAAAACTCCGAAAAAGTAACTTTAAAAGGTCGAAAATCCAATCTTTAATTGCCGCAGAACATCCCGTCAGAAAGTAGTTTAGGAAGGGGGATGATTTGTGTGTTGGGGGTGAATTACTCGCGTTCCCGGAAATGAGATTGCAAAAACAACAGAACAATCAATGTATTCCTGCCTACCTTATGGGGTATTAGATTTATAGAAAATATGTGCATTATAAGTAGGTATAGGTACCTACATAATATGTAACTAGGTATGTATACCTATTTTTTTTTTTTTAAAGATGTTTGACAGAGGGAACTGTAACTGCTATGGTCTTTTAGCTTAGTTGGTAGTGCGTCTGCCTTGTAAGCGCTAGAGGCCGCGGGAATCCAAATCTGAGGTCAAAACTCCGAAAAAGTAACTTTAAAAGGTCGAAAATTCAATTTTTACTGCCGTTCTAATGAAAAAGTTCAAAGAGTTGTGACGTCAGATTTCACGTCAAAATGCGCAGAAACGCTTGCGCACAAACAAACGAAGCGGGAGTCATAAATTATGACGTCATCGCCTACGGGAGCATATGCCGTGACGTCAAACTTTACTTTTATTGTGTTCAAACTGTCTGATGGAATATTACAGTGCTTATCAAAGTTGTCGCCACTGCGGACTGCGGCACACTTTTCAAGACGCCAATCTTTCCGCGGTACACAGTTTGAGAAGCACTGATGTACTTAATACAGTGTTTCCCAGACAATGGAGCAGTTGCAAATGGGTAAAAATTATAAATAAATGGTCGATTCCTATGTAAAAAGTTGGAAAAAATCCAAATCTGAGGTCATTCGATTCAACGTGAAAAATCACATAGGTATGTAGAATGTAGATTAGAATATCTACATGCGAATGTATTCGATCTCTTATTCTTTTACCATGTACGAAATAAGGGCTGACTTCCGAATCTAGCTTGAAAATCTTGTTTGTTCTAGTGAGAGATTAACAAGAATGGAGCAGTTGCAGTTGGGTAAAAATTATGAATAAAAGGTCGATTCCTACGTAAAAAGTTGTGAAAAATCCAAATCTGAAGTCTTATTCAGGGAACAAGAAAACAAGTTTAAAAAAGTACAAAAAATGTTGCCGAGACCAGGATTCGAACCTGGGTTACTGCGGCCACAACGCAGGGTCCTAACCACTAGACGATCACGGCGACAGCGGGGTGACAGCGGGGAGGAGAAATAGTAGCATATAAACCTCAAGCATGTACAGAGCATTCACATTCACATGGAAGTACGAGAAAATCCCTCGCGATAAAACCCAGCGAAATAAATCCCACGAGTTAAGGGGAAAATTGTAATGAAAAATATTTCGCCTCAGGGAAATTTAATACCGCGTTCTGTATTTTTATCCTGTCTTTCTTTCTTTTCTGTATTTATTTGAATTGTGTTTTCTGGGTTTATCATTTGCCTTAAACATCTTTGTGTTGTACTTGATGGTTGAATAAGTAAATAAATAATATCAGTTAGAATTAGAAACACGATCAATTTACGATTAACTACCTAACTACTTACGTCGGCTTTTATTTGTTTGTCATTGTTACCCACCAACCCACCATATTGCATTTTGCTGTTTTAAAGAAATAAAGTGGTGCATTATTGTTAATCACTTTGAGATAAAGAGACTAGGTAACTACATGTCTTAATTCGACACACAGGACACACTATAACTAGTTACTGGGTTGCTGGGTCAGTCCACTTGACTAGATTAAAACTCTTGATTTTAAGGTAAAAAACACACTACTATCACTAACCCTTCTCTTTCCTTTTAACTCCCTCGCCCTTTCACAGTCAATGCCCTGATCCACTCGACAGGGAAATTTTAAAATTTCCTAAATTAGAAAATAATTAGGTTAGCAACAAACATAGTGAAACATACGAGGGGAAGAACGGAAGGAAGAGAGAGGGGGGGGGGAGCAGCGGCGTAACAGTGAGGGAGATCTTTGGAAGAGCTCCTTTATAAGACCTGCCCTTGTTAGAGATTTGCTAGAGGGAACCGCAACTGCTAAGGTCTTATCGTCCCGAAAGCGAAGAGAGAAGATAGGATAGGAGAAAGCCAGCCATTCCGAGAAGCCGAGAACGAACCTTAGCTCTTCAGGATAAAATCCGTCTCGGGCGGGAACCAAACCCGCGAATTATTGCTTAATATAAGGCACAAGCGCTAGCCTCCATACTAACTGGTGATTATATGAACATTTTAAATAGCCACCACCAAACACTACTATACCTTACGTGACCTAGCGCTTATAAGGCACCCTCCAAACTCACTAGGCTGGCTTAAAAGCATTGGGTTGTCGAGGCAGTGTGGATGGTTTCAGTCGACATCGATCGACGGCACGCGGCGCGGACACAGCTTTATGAAGCATCGGGAATGGGTACTTACAACTTACAATACCTCTATATACCAGATATACCATATACCTACATATTAGGGTTGGTCCACTTTCTCTCCGGCACTGAGATACCCGAGGGTAAAGGGCTGTGGTGAAGGGACACACTCCTTGCTCCTCATAACTCCTGTCAGATGTGTGTTTACCGGGAATAAAGAAAATATAATCAGCTCTCCAGAGATGATCGGGGATCGCGTGCCTTTGTGATTAAACCAGGGGTGGTGATAAAGGGAACAAGGGGGGTCGAGAGTATAAGCTGGTCTACTCCCTGTCAACGTCCCCCAGCCAGTTTTTCTACGTATCGATATTGTTAAATATGAAAAATATGTAAGATAAGGAGACGTTCGAAATCGAACGAGATGTGACAATTTATTTTACAGGCTGACTACAAATCTACTGGCTGTAAGATTCAGTATATATCAGTTCTTCCCCCGTAGCAAGTACTTCTGATCTGGTCTACATGTCGTTTCCACACAGTCCCTTTGTCTAACATCATCACCACCTGGCAATACAGCCTCCCTTCTCTTCTCAGTATTCTTCCACATTTTGTTAAATATGAAAATTGATTTATTCAAAATGTTCATAATCGCCAGTTAGTTTTTAGGCCAGCGTGTGTGCCTTATAAGGTTCGATTTCAGCCTGAGGAGGATTTTATCCTATCTATATTTCAAAGGATATCCTCTATCTTATCAGAGGAAAAGATCATAGAAAGTGATCATTTCAAGCTCAATCATTTCAACTAATTGTGACAGCTCGATCATTTCAACTACCCCCGGTCCCAATTAGTTGAAATAATCGAGGTTCTACTGTATATGGAATTATGGATTGAATAAACTCAAATAGAGATCCTCATAATGCGAAATGTTTCAAATGGAAATTCTATAGACTTGAATCTTCAAGTGGTAAATCACCATTCATCGGGCTAATTTGATTCAAGTCCTTCCATCTGAAAACTGATGAAAATGCCAAGATAAACATCCGGCACATCAATGGATCTCTTCAAAGAAAAGAAAAACCACTTGAACATGTTGAAGACTCAAGAGGATCTCGAGAGGTTGTTTGGAAAAACAGAGGGATCTCCCTTCTCTTTGGGGAGAGGCTCTTTGTTTATAATTCCCTAATGTTTGGAGGTGAAACACCACCATTTACAATTACCAGGTCGCGGGTTCGAGGCTACAGTAGGGTGTCGACCTCAAGGGTGGGAAATGTTTATCAGTTGGTGTTATCATTATCAGCCCTTATCATTGTTATCAGTTGGGAAATCAGGACCATGTACATGACACCTTGTTATGGTATGTCCAAGACATACTTGCAGATTGGTATGTTCAAGACATAATTCCAGATATTTGTTACTTGTTGGGTATATTATTATGTTCAGAATAGTGGATGTTGCAGTTTTCGCACGAGATGTTTTCATGGGAAATTGGTTGTTTGGGAAGGTTTTTCTCTCCCTCTCCCAGAACATTTTGAAGGTGATGATGAAAATCGTACTGCGATCACTTGGAAATTTAATTTTTCAAGTTTTATTTGTTTTTATATACCTACCTACAGGTTTGTAAAACTGGTCATTAGATTTTTTTTTGCTTATGTTTTCGACTATTTTACGTAGAGAACCCGGTTGATCTGTTGTTGAAGAAATCTGTTCGATAATGGATTATAGAGGTCTTGTGGATTACCTACTAATAAAAGTGAAACCAAATTGCTCAATAGATAATATTGGTTTAATAAAGTTTGATTATTGTTACGACTTCGATAATTTGTCCAGTAATTCAATAATCCTTTGATCCTTCTATAGATTTGTCGTAACCGAGTGTCTTGAAAACCGCTCAATTAATCCCATTTTAAACTTAATCGCCATTTAATTACTCTTGCCTAGTCCACTCTGTATAACTCACTCACTGTTTCATATAAAAATCATTGAGAATAATAATTACATAAAGTACATTTATTATAATAGGAGTCAACAAACTTTATATTGCATTTCGTATCCAAATAGATTCATACAGGGTGGTTGTCGTCATATTTCATTCAGTAGTGAAGTGTGTATGTTCCTTAAAGTTTTTGCATTACTGCTTATAGTAATTGTTATGAACGTGGCGCATATCCTTATTACAGTATTATTGCAGTGTCGTATCCTTAATTGAATCTAGGGAAGTGTGGTTTCCGTTTCTCTCTTCAAAGTTTTTCTCAAATTCTCCACTACTTACGCTGAGAAATTGATGACAGGGTGCCACAAGTTAGGATGGAAGAACTCTATTATTGGGTTACTTCCCCTGATTTAGGTTCTTGGAATGCTATATTATACCGCGGGTTATAAAAACAGAGGGGTAACAGAGAAAAGTTTCACTTGATGATATTATAATGTCGAGTTTCCCGATATAGAGTTCAATATTAGAGTTCCGAAAACCAGTCACTCGATTAGGCTTCCGGCACCCTAGTTTGTTCTCAGTGTAGCTTTCCCTTTTGAAATCTCACGCCACACCACTACATTATTGCTTAGTATTAGTAGGTACCTACCTATAATATGGAATATGGCAGATATTTATATTATCATAAGCATGAAATTTCTCTTTTCTTCTTTTCTCCCACATCTCGGGGAACAATTAGCGAGGTAATAAACAGAGAGTAATTAATAAAATATTTCAACCAATCAGAAGTGCGCAGGGTTCTACAGGGTGTGACAGAGAAAAGTTTCACTTTGGTCTGACTTTTATACTTCCGCATTAGGTAGGTACCTATTTGGTGAATTGTCCCTCAAGTTTCGTATGCACATAGCAGAGAAGCATCATCAATTTCAAACACCTGATTGTTCAAAGTTCATTAAACGGAATAGGTCACCCCCAAAGGGAATTTCGCTATAAAAAAGTTCCTAAAGTGCCCAGGACCAGGACGACAAACTGAGTAGGACGTGTTCCAATTGGTTACTAAAATTGCATACCATTGCCAGCTTTTTAATTCTCAAATACCATTGGTTAATAGACTCACCAGGTAGTTGTTTTAAATCATAAAACTCATATTATAGTGTCGAGTTTCCCGATATAGAGTTCAATATTTGAGTTCCGGAAACCAGTCACTCGATTAGGCTTCCGGCACCCTAGTTTGTTCTCAGTGTAGCTTTCCCTTTTGAAATCTCACGCAACACCACTAGGTACATTATTGCTTAGTATTAGTATAATATGGAATATGGCAGATATTTATATATTTATATTATTATAAGCATGAAATTTCTCTTTTCTTCTTTTCTCCCACATCTCAAGGAACAATTAGCGAGGTAATAAACAGAGAGTAATTAATAAAATATTTCAACCAATCAGAAGTGAGCAGGATTCTACAGGGTGTGACAGAGAAAAGTTTCACTTTGGTCTGACTTTTACTTCCGCATTAGGTAGGTACCTATTTGGTGAATTGGTCCTCAAGTTTCGTATGCACATATAGCAGAGAAGCATCATCAATTTCAAACACCTGATTGTTCAGAGTTCATTAAACGGAATAGGTCACCCCCAAAGGGAATTTCGCTATAAAAAAGTTCCTAAAGTGCCCAGGACCAGGACGACAAACTGAGTAGGACGTGTTCCAATTGGTTACTAAAATTGCATACCATTGCCAGCTTTTTAATTCTCAAATACCATTGGTTAATAGACTCACCAGGTAGTTGTTTTAAATCATAAAACTCAATCCTTTTCCTGTAAATGGAAACAAGTTTTCCATTTACAGTTTTCAAGTTTAACTATTGAATTGAGAATGAACAATCTGATTGGTTGATTTCAAACTTTTCATCCAATCAGATTCCTTAATCCAAGAGTAAACTCAAATTGTGTCCTAGCCATTATAGTTGATACCAGAAAATATCTACTTTGAACACCCTGTATAGAAAGGGAACTAACAGTACGTGCATCCGGTATAATCATATATGTTTATATTGTGAGCATTAAGCATACTATTATCCAAACGTTGTGAGCATAAGAGCATACATATTAGAGCAGACCGGATAATTATCCTATATATGAAATCATTATGAAGTTCTCCTGTATAGATGTGAATTGATGGATTGAACTGAATAATTGCCATCAGATATTCAATTAGAGATATAAAGAATTCTGAGAAGTCTAAGTTCTAAATTCTAAGAGTTCTAA
Organism: Diaphorina citri; assembly: GCF_000475195.1. Taxonomy (NCBI): domain Eukaryota; kingdom Metazoa; phylum Arthropoda; class Insecta; order Hemiptera; family Psyllidae; genus Diaphorina; species Diaphorina citri. Next base: position 78,241 of record NW_007377707.1, read on the forward strand.
GTATAATTCTAAGTTGGGATTATGCATTATATCAAGTTCTATGAAGCGTGTAGACTAAACACTCCTTTCGTTTGCGGATGTTGCCAAACTAAGTTTCAGACAAGAAGAAAAGATCCAAGTATGAAACTAATCTAACTCATAGATTCACCAGTGTGCACTGCTCTGTGTTAACCTTATGTACGGGTTTCATGAAACGAATTTTTAATTTATTGTGCATTATCTGCATTATGGCTTTTTTCCCAAACTTGTAAGAAATTGAAATTTTAAAATAATTTTAGTAGGCGATGCCACACTTTTTCAAAAGTTTTCATTGGAAGATGGCTCAACCAATAATCATCAGATAAGCAATATTATTTTGTAGTAATTTTCAACTGCAATTACTCAAGGTCACAGAATAGCCTCCTACATTGTGCTTGATTTTCTACTTAATTACCTACAGTACTTGATTATCTGTAGTACTTGATTATTGTTTTCTCACCGGATTTCCTCTGTAAGATTTTTTTTATAGTTTGAGTTATTATTAGTACCTAACAAATAATTAAATTGTGTTGTGAGAGAGTAAGCCAAGGCTGTGGAGTCAGTAAAATCCAAACAAGATATAGCTTTGTAAGTTCACTTAGTATTTTGTGTTTGTTCAAGTAAGTCTCCTGCCTTAAATTCTAATAATTTAATTTGAAGATTTAAAGAAAAGAAAAGTTTGACAGAGGGAACTGTAACAACGGAGGTCTTCTTGTCCAAAAATTGAAGAGAGAATAAGGACAGGAACAGGATAGGAGAAAGCCAACCGTTCCGAGAACGAACCTTATCTGTATAGGATAAAGTTCACCCCGGGTGTCGAACCAGTAACCGTAACCTAGCGGTTGAGAGTTGTAGAAGCCATATTATAAAGTCACTTACATTGAACACAACACTATCTTGCGGCTCTGATTTAGGATTCCATAAGTATTCCTCCATTTTGAATCAAAGAAGGATGATATTGGAAAAAAATAATTCAACGTTTCTTCAAACTAATTACCTAATTTATTATAAATGTATTCTCAAATTAATCACAAGGTTATTAAAATTTAAAATTAGAAGAAAAAAAAAATAATAATAACAATAAAACAAAAAGATACCTATCTAGGAAAAAGAATTTTTTTTTTTTTTTTTTTAAAGATGAGATGAGTGGTGAATAATTTTAAAATTAAACAAAATTTTAATGGACCAAACACTACTCGTATTCTTAAAAGAAAATCAAAGCGAACAAATTCACAATATGGATCAGATCAATTTACAAACATGTGAAAAACGACCAGACAAGAAAAACACTATTACATCTAGATATTATACTAACTGTGAAAAGAACTTAATGTGCCTAAGAGAATATCTATGAAAAAGAACCACACAACGAACCAACAACCAGAACTGTACGTTACTACGAAATAAGCAAAGAAAATCAGCACCAACCAGGCAAGAAACGAGAAAAACAATGACAACAAACACAACAATGGTCGGGAAACTGGAAATCAATCTATTAAACGAGACAGTTACAGATTTGTGTTAAGTACCATGGCCTGAGACTTGATGGAAAATGGGAAACTGAATAGAGAAAATGATCTACTAGTGGTGGATATGAGAGGAGAGATACGGTCTGGTAGAGATATTGGTTGATAGTAATAAAGAAGGAAATGCACCAGAAATAGAGCTACTCTTGAAAAGAAGGGCAAACGTGATTTTCCTTTTTTTTATCTGTCCAGCTAAAAAGCTTGGGTCCAGCTAGCTAAGTAGTCCAAAATGATAAGGGTTGAATTTACGAAAGCTGAAATCGACTTCAAGGCAGACAACGTTTCCAACTTTCCACTAATATGAATGGATCAAGCTTGGAAAAAATTGTCTTTTAAGTAATTTTAAGATTCATGAGTGGAGACTTGGAGAGTATACCTTGTGATCGATTCTTGCATTTCTTGCCTGATTTCCTCTTGCCTCACACGAATCCTGCACTGAAAAATGGACATTATGGTTTAAATATAATTACCTATAAGTATAAGTATAATAACGTACCAGTTATTGCCCTATGTATCTATTAGATTATTATGTGACCCATTATTATCATTATATTGCTATTATTATCATTATATTTGCTATTATTACCATTTATATGTCCACCACCACTCCTACCTGAACAATGTTTTGTTACACACATTCACAAGGTGGTCCGAAAATTAGACAACAAACTCATTTAAATCAATAGGTACAGAATTGGGTGCCAATAAATCAACAGAAGTTATTGAACCCCAAAAAAATGCTAGGCAAACAATTAGCATTGGCGTATAAACTATGTTGTCGAGGCAGTGTGGACGGTTCAGTCGACATCGATCTACGGTTGACTATGGCCAGCCCACTCACTATCAGGTAGACCTGACAGGGATGGCTGATAAGGTGTACCTGTCAGGTCTACCGATAGTGAGTGGCTGTTGATCTGCTATTCAAAACGTTGATCACTCCTGATATACAATGGAGCAGTTGCAGTTGGGTAAAAATTATGAATAAAAGGTCGATTCCTACGTAAAAAGTTGTGAAAAATCCAAATCTGAAGAAAGTTCGATTGCTACGTAAAAAGTTGTGAAAAATCCAAATATGAGGTCAAAACTCCGAATAAGTAACTTTAAAAGGTCGAAAATTCAATTTTTGGTTGCCGTTCTAATGAAAAAGTTCAAAGAGTTGTGACGTCAGATTTCACGTCAAAATGCGCAGAAACGCTTGCGCACAAACAAACGAAGCGGGAGTCATGAATTATGACGTCATCGCCTACGGGAGCATATGTCGTGACGGCAAACTTTACGATTTATCAGTATTATTTAAATCGATTTATCTCGGTATCTAGAAGTCGTAGAAGAAAAAGAAAAATTCCGTTGGTCCTCATTTTTCCTGCTCTATAACTTTGAAACATCGAAAAGGAAAATTCCGTTGGTCCTCATTTTTCCTGCTCTATGAATTTGAAACATCACCCAAAACCCAAATAAGCGCAACTGATCTATTGTGTGGCAAAAAAGCTCGAGACCTGAGTCTGTTAGGCGGTCTGGACGTGAGTGGCAGTCAGATTTTGATAACACCAGAAAGTCCACCGTTGCCATGTTCGCAATCAAAATTGGAGCACATTTTTTTCCGTCAATAGTGGACATTGAAATCGGGACCACAAAGCAACCAAAAAAGAAGAACTCTCGAAAGGTTCTGAGTTTATTTCGGATACGAGTTAAAACTCAACTGACCGTGTCCCTTTATCTGTTTCAGACGTGACGTTGGGCATAGACTCTTTGATAAACCAGAACAGTCAATCAATCGATAGACCAGATATCAATCAATAAAGCAGACCAATCAATCCGGAATCGGAACCAGAAGCTGCAATCAATTAACAAGCTCCTGAGATACCAAATCAAGGGAGCAAATTTCAACCGGACTAGAAGGATATAAGAGGAATAAAATGACGTCATCCAGGACAAATTCCGTGCACAATAGTGTGGACGAAGACAGAGATGAGTGAGTATTATTATTATCATTATTATATTGCTTAATCACTTTATTAAGGTACATAATATAAACATGGGAAATAACTTTCAACATCTTATCTAAATTTCTTCTCATTCGTTCAGGACTTTCCTTCTCATTCATTCAGGACTCTTGAAGGTAACCACTGGGTGAGGTTAACGCCGGAGGCGTTCTCTACCACCTAACCCTTAGAGCTCCATTATTATGTGGTCACTCTGTTTTCTTCTTCCTCCTCTTCTTTTTCTTTTTTTGCGCCTTCTTCTTCGCTTTCTTATTCTTCTCGTCCCTTTCCTTCTTCTTCTCCCTTTCCTTCTTCTTCTCCTCCTTCTTCTTCTCCATCTTCTCCTTCTTCTTCTTCTCCTCCTCCTCCTTTTTCTCTTCCTCCTTCTTCTTCGCCTTCTTCTTCTTCTCCTTTTACTCCTCCTTCTTCTACTTGTTCTTGTTCTTCGTTTTCTTCTTCTCCTTTTTTCTATTCTTGTGTACTGTTTCTCGCTTTAATTTACTTTTCTTTGTTCAAATTCTTGCCGGTTGCTGGGGTGTTTATTTGGAGCTGTTATACGAATTGACTTTTCGTTTACGAGAAGTTGTGTTGAACTCGTTGCTGAAATTGTGACTATTGTTGGCGTTAAATAGAAATGTCAGCTTTTTTTCAAATGGTTTTTTTTTCGAGAGATCTACATAATATAATTTGTTACAGTCGAATTTAATTTTTTTTTTTTTTTAAAAAAAAGATGATCTGATCACAATGCTTGTGGAATGGCCGAACGGCGACTTGCGACTAGTTCCGGTGTTCCTTTTCCCCGATCTTCTAGGTGTAGGCGGGAGGGGAGAAGTTGAAGATGATTAATTGATCTGATCACAATGCTAGTGGAATGGCCGAACGGCGACTTGCGACTAGTTCCGGTGTTCCTTTTCCCCGATCTTCTAGGTGTAGGCGGGAGGGGAAAAGGTCAGCAGATGCGCGCGCGGCGAGATCGTTTACACGCGCGCGGTGGAGGGTGTGTTCACACGGTTTAGGATCGGAAAGGGAACCGAGAGTGTGGTCGCCCTAACAGTGAGTTCACGAATCATTTCAAAATCTACAAAATGACCTTTCTGCAACTCGGTAACTCATCTCGGAGAATGTTGCTGGTGAATGTCAAATGCACATCAATGAATGTCAAATGCACATCAGTGAATGTCATAATGATATGCAGTAGACATTCTTCCTTGAGGCACTATACCTAAAGAACAAGTTGATGATAAAAAAAAAAATAAAAAAAATCTCGGCACCGCTTTCGCATTATGTACTTCAAGGTACACTCTTTACATCCATGCCTATCCAAGAACAGAAAAATTTGACTAGAAAATTCCCGCCCTGGCCGGAATTCGAACCCAGGACTTCCGGGTTGTGAATCTCTTGACCACTCGGCCACAGAGGGTCTGCGTGAGATCTTCAGTTCACTGAACTACCACGCCACTAGGGCCCGCGGCTACAGACCGAATCCAATCATGAAAAAACAGTGAACATACCATTTCATGTTTCGATTCTCAGTCATGAGAAACGTGTGATAACAGCATGACTAGTAAATGCTACGGTCAAGAGAGCGGTCATGTCTTTGGAATAACGTAAATGAAAATATCTGGTGTGAATGAACATGACTTTCTACATAAAATATTTTCCCCTTTTCGGCCAGCCACTCACTATCAGGTACACCTGACAGTGAGTCAGGTGTCAGGTCAGGCTCACTGTCAGGTACACCTGACACCTGATAGTGAGTCAGGTGTCAGGTCAGGCTCACTATCAGGTACACCTGACACCTGATAGTGAGTGACTGGCCTTGGTTACATACTTTCAGTACATGTAAACGTAAGACCCTCACTAAAGACCTTAGAAGTTCTATAGTGACGTTAAACCTCTGTGTTTCAATCTTTTTTTTATTTTGGGCAGATGACAATAATGTTTTTGTACGCACTCCTAAAGGCCCACGCACACTTATCCGTCATCTTACGTATAACTTGGTTCATGTTACTTTATATTGGATCAAATGTACAACCACACACTTATCCAGTACGGATAAAGTCCGTCTAAGATCCAATTTGATCCAATCCTATGTAAAGTAATAAGGAGCAAGTTAGAAGAAGGGTGGCGCAATGTATCCTTGGCGGATAAGTGTGCGTGAACCTTATTAATTACGTAATTCTAAAGCCAGCCAGCCAGCCACTCACTATCAGTATCAGGTAGACCTGACAGTGCACCTGATCAGCTCCGCCTGTCAGGTCTACCTGATAGTGTGTGTGCTCTGCAGGTATCAGGGAGACCTGACAGGCGGACTTTTTCAGTCGTACCTATAAGGTCTACCTGATAGTGTGTGTGCTCAACAGGTAGACCTGACAGTGGAGCTTTCCAGCCGTACCTATAAGGTCTACCTGATAGTGTGTGTGCTCAACAGGTAGGCCTGACAGTGGAGCTTTTCAGCCGTACCTATAAGGTCTACCTGATAGTGTGTGTGCTCAACAGGTAGGCCTGACAGAGGGATCTTTCCAGCCGTACCTGTCAGGTCTACCTGATAGTGAGTGGCCTGGCCTAATCCATCTTGCTTCTATGTTGGGCAGATATTTCGACACCACTGTTCGTCTGCGGAATCCTAACCTGGAGTTGTTGGATCAGGACATTCTCTATCATTTGATTTGCGAAGTGGGATATGAACAAAATCTTGCAACTTTTAAACTGAGGAGTACCTATTGGATCGACGAACATCGATGTATGCCTGCCAGCCTGCCACTCACAATCAGACCGTCTTAAATTGTGTGGCAAAAAAGCTCGAGACCTGAGTCTGTTAGGCGGTCTGGACGTGAGTGGCAGTCAGATTTTGATAACACCAGAAAGTCCACCGTTGCCATCTTCGCAATCAAAAGAGGAGCACATTTTTTTCCCCGTCAATAGTGGACATTAAAATCGGGACCTTCCACAAAGCAACCAAAAAAGAAGAACTCTCGAAAGGTTCTGAGTTTATTTCGGATACGAGTTAAAACTCAACTTACCGTGTCCCTTTATCTGTTTCAGACGTGACGTTAGGCATAGATTCTTTGATAAACCAGAACAGTTAATCAATCGATAAACCAGATATCAATCAATAGAGCAAACCAATCAATCCGGAATCAGAACCAGAAGCTGCAATCAATTAACAAGCTCCTGAGATACCAAATCAAGGGAGCAACTTTCAACCGGACTAGAAGGATAAGAGGAATAAAATGACGTCATCCAGGACAAATTCCGTGCACAATAGTGTGGACGAAGACAGAGATGAGTGAGTATTATTATTATTATCATTATTATATTGCATAATCAGTTTATTAAGGTACATAATATTAAACATGGGAAATAACTTTCAACATCTTATCTAAATTTCTTCTCATTCGTTCAGGACTTTCCTTCTCATTCATTCAGGACTCTTGAAGGTAACCACTGGGTGAGGTTAACGCCGGAGGCGTTCTCTACCACCTAACCCTTAGAGCTCCATTATTATGTGGTCACTCTCTCAAATAAATGAGGATAAAATTCCATGCCTCGGCTGGGATCGAACCCACGCCCTCCTGTGTACCAGGCGAGCGGCTTGACCACTACGCCACCGAGGCAGTTGGTTTAGTTACCTTATCGTCCTTATACCAACATACCGGACATACGCAGGTAATTTCCGATGAAATTTGCTCGGAATTGCCTTGAAACATAGGTAGACGCAGTGTTGATCTCTCAGGAATTGACCCATGCCCGTGACCTACCTATACGTAGAAATACGATAATGAATTGAGATTAACATGAGATGAATGTAACTAAATCCAGATTAACACGAGATGAATGACTAAGTGTAGAAACATTTCCCCTATCAGACGCAATTAAAAGTAAGGCTACCTACACTTTACCTACTAATCCTATGTATAACAAGTATAATATGATAGACCTTGTTTGAACTACATACCAGCATAGGACTGAAAAGAATCTCTATGTAGGAGAATTTCTAGCTAAAGTAGCCTGCGTGGCCGAGTGGGTATCACACTAGGTTTGCACGCAGGAGGTCCGGGTTCGATTCCCGGCGGGGCCGAGGTTTTTCTCGGGGTGCCAGCAGCACGCAATCGCCCACATGGTCACCCATCCGTGATCCGTGTACCAACCACGCGCATCGTTGCTTAGCGTGATCCATTGGAAACTGATGTATTCCACGTGCTATTACCGCTGGTGCTGATTAGAGAAAATTGTGTTTCTCCCTTGAGTTCTCTTATATCCAAGATTATTATTATCATGATTTTATATACATACCTAACAGACGCAATTAAAAGTACGGCTACCTACACGACTTTACCTACTAATCCTATTTTTCCGATTTTTCTCGGAGTGCCAGCAGCACGCAATCGCCCACATGGTCACCCATCCGTGATCCGTGTACCAACCATGCGCATCGTTGATGAGCGTGATCCATTGGGAACTGATGTACCTATTCCAGGTGCTATTACCACTGGTGCTGATTAGAGAAAATTGTGTTTCTCCCTTGAGTTCTCTTATATCCAAGATTATTATTATCATGATTTTATATACATACCTAACCCATTGTAAAATGAAAATAAAAATAAATATAATTAATTAATATACATACCTGTTCGGGAGAGCAAGGACTATAGTTAAGATTACAGAATTAGAAATAGGGATTACCGTGCACGCGAGTTGATAGGTAGAAGTTGAAGTACGTAGGTATACGTACCTATACGTCCCTACATTTACATGTAGGTTATATTCGATGATATTCGTATTAAAAGCTCAAATTCAGCGCGACTTTTCCTCGCATCATCAAAACCGGTATACCTGAAAAAGGGAATAAGGTATGGTGCAAGGGGAAAATCACCAAACAGGACGAAGAATATAACCGTGGGTAACCTGAAACTTTAGAGGAGCGAAATAGGACTCCGAAGCAACAGGTTGAGGTTTAATCCAACCGTCACCTTTACAGGCAAAGGCCTTTTTTCATCAGTCTCAGCAATAGGATATTGCCCAGATAATTCTATTTGGTGACTGGAACTGATGTACCTATTCCACGTGCTATTGCCACTGGTGCTGATTAGAGAAAATTGTGTTTCTCCCTTGAGTTCTCTTATATCCAAGATTATTATTATCATGATTTTATATGCATACCTAACCCATTGTAAAATAAAATTAAAAATAAATATAATTAATTAATATACATACCTAAAGAACAAGTTGATGATAAAAAAAAAAAAAAATAAAAAAAATCTCGGCACCGCTTTCGCATTATGTACTTCAAGGTACACTCTTTACATCCATGCCTATCCAACAACAGAAAAATTTGATTAGAAAAATTTCCGCCCTGGCCGGGATTCGAACCCAGAACCTCCGGGTTGTGAATCTCTTGACCACTCGGCCACAGAGGGTCTGCGTGAGATCTTCAGTTCACTGAACTACCACGCCACTAGGGCCCGGGGCTACAGACCGAATCCAATCATGAAATAATAAAGAGTGAGCATACCATTTCATGTTTTGATTCTCAGTCATGAGAAACGTGTGATAACAGCATGACTAGTAAATGTACTACGATCAAGAGAGCGGTCATGTCTTTGGAATAACGTAAATAAAAATATCTGGTGTGAATGAACATGACTTTCTACATAAAATATTTTCCCCTTTTAGGCCAGCCACTCACTATCAGGTACACCTGACACCTGATAGTTAGTCAGGTGTCAGGTCAGGCTCACTATCAGGTACACCTGACACCTGATAGTGAGTCAGGTGTCAGGTCAGGCTCACTATCAGGTACACGTGACACCTGATAGTGAGTGACTGGCCTTAGTTACATACTTTCAGTACGTGTAAACGTAAGACCCTCACTAAAGACCTTAGAAGTTCCTTAGTGACGTTAAACCTCTGTGTTTTAATCAATCTTTCTTTTATTTTGGGCAGATGACAATAATGTTTGTGTACGCACTCGTAAAGGCCCACGCACACTTATCCGTCACGGATACTTTCCGTCACCTTACGTATAGCTTGGTTCACGTTACTTTATATTGGATCAAATGTACAACCACACACTTATCCAGCAAGGATACTTTCCGTCACCTTACGTATAGCTTGGTTCATGTTACTTTATATTGGATCAAATGTACAACCACACACTTATCCGTCACGGATACTTTCCGTCACCTTACGTATAGCTTGGTTCATGTTACTTTATATTGGATCAAATGTACAACCACACACTTATCCAGCACGGATAAAGTCCGTCTCAGATCCAATTTGATCCAATCCAATGTGAAGTAATAAGGAGCAAGTTAGAAGAAAGGTGGCGCAATGTATCCTTGGCGGATGAGTGTGCGTGAACCTTATTAATTACGTAATTCTAAAGCCAGCCACTCACTATCAGTATCAGGCTATCAGGTAGACCTGACAGTGCACCTGATCAGCTCCGCCTGTCAGGTCTACCTGATAGTGAGTGGCTGGCCTAAGAAAAATCTGAGTAATTCAGGAGCCACGACAATGAGAGAAAAACAACCAATAACAATTTATTGATAAGCTGCCCAAGAAAGCTCCTTTTGTGTTTAACCTAACCCGATAACACTGGTCACTGCTCATTTGTGACAGCTCCTTTTTGTAGCAATTTTCCATTGATGTAACTTCACAAGTACCGTATAAGTGATGACATAAATATTTCGCGATTTTAATCAATTAAGAGCTCAATAACCGCTTTCGTTAACTGCCAAGTTCTTAGCGTCTCAAATTCGAAGAGAGAAGGAAGACAGCTAGGATAGAAGAAAGCCAGTCGTTCCGAGAACGAACATTATCTTTTAAGGATAAAATCCGGCCCGGGCTGGAATCGAACTAGCGCTTACAAGGCAGACGTGCTATCTCCACAACTCCATCAGAATTTGAATGGTTCGATTTTCAAATTTTTATCACTTATGATTAGTTTTTTAACCAAGTCGTTACTCTGGGTTTGATGAATCACAAGTTATCAGTGAAATAGTTCAATATGGCACTGTGGCAGGGACAAGAAACTCTAGCTTAGGTCAATGCACATTGCGCAATGCACATATGTACCAGTTCCCTTATTATGAATGTGACCGAAGAATATTTTATGTTTGATAGAGATTGAAAGTAGATAACTGTATAACTGCGAGGGTTTTACTGACGGGGGTTTTACTCTAAATTCGGTGACAAACTATCCTTTACTGACGGGGATTTTACCCTCCATTCGACGACAAGCTTCCTGCCTATTACCCTTCATTCGACGACAAGCTTCCTGCCTATTACCCTCCATTCGACAACAAGCTTCCTGCCTATTACCCTCCATTCGACGACAAGCTTCCTGCCTATTACCCTCCATTCGACAACAAGCTTCCTGCCTATTACTCTCCATTCGACGACAAGCTTCCTGCCTGTTACCCTTCATTCGACGACAAGCTTCCTGCCTGTTACCCTCCATTCAACGACAAGCTTCTTGCCTATTACCCTCCATTCGACGACAAGCTTCCTGCCTATTACCCTCCATTCGACGACAAGCTTCCTGCCTACTCGCATTAACCTCACCCAGACTGAGTGGGTTGTTGTTGTTGTAGCGGCTTTAGCTTTCGCCGAATGGCGATAGCAGAATAAAGAAAAGATGTCTTTTTGTATCTGCTATACACCGGGTAGACCTGACAGGTACACCTAATCAGGACCGCCTGTCAGGTCTACCTGATACCTGGTGAGCAGACACACTATCAGGTATTCTTTATTCGACTGTTGAAAGTGACTACTGACAAGAGACTTTCGCTTCAGAGGACATAAAATTGCAGAGCCATAGATTCAAACTAAATAAGGCCATCAGCAAAAGTTACGCTTTCAGGAGAGGCTTGGACCGCACGAAACAGATCTTTCCTTAAAAGGGTCTTTTTAATGAAAATTCGCCAACTCAGTGCACAGATGAGACAAACGGAAGGTAAAATCGCCGAGAACTTGGAAATTACTTCATTCGTTCAAAAAAGGGACCCCGCAGTTCTCCTTACAGGCGAAAACAAGAGAGAGCAAATAGGTTATTAAAATTTTGTTCTTTTTTTAATACTTTCTAACTAAAACAAGGGTCTAGCGAAAGTCAAAATTTTCATTTCATCTCCTTAAAGGTAAGATTTTTTTTTCGACCCTCACTAATTACATACAATTTTCTTAGAAAACTGTCCGGGGACAGAATTGTTTAGAAAATTTTCGCCCCAGCCAAGATATGAAGCCAGCTGAGTATCCGTATCCGAGAACAGAGAATTTTGTTAAAAAAAAACTTCAGCCTCGGCCGGGAACGCCATAGGTTATTAAAATTTTGGTCTTTTTTTAATACTTTCTAACTAAAACAAGGGTCTAGCGAAAGTCAAAATTTTCATCTTATCTCCTTAAAGGTAAGATTTTTTTTTTCAACCCTCACTAGTTACAATTTTCTTAGAAAACTGTCCGGGGACAGAATTGTTTAGAAAATTTTGGCCCCAGCCAAGATATGAAGCCAGCTGAGTGTCCGTATCCGGGAACAGAGAATTTTGTTCAAAAAAACTTCAGCCTCGGCCGGGAACGCCTCCGTGTTCAAAGTCAGCGCTTTTATGGTCGATTTTAGCAGAGTTAATAAGGTGTCAAGGGTTTTCTTTGACGTCACCCATTTGCTTTACACAGGCCAGTATTTCTCAAACTCTTAATTAACCCTTTGGTGACCGAAGTAAACTGTAGTTTAGATTAGATGTAAACTGTAGTTTGGTGACCATAACCCTTTGGTGACCGATGTAAATTATACAGTTCACATCGGTCACCAAAGGGTTAACTGAAAACTCTCATACACAAAAAGCCCACTCTGAGGATTAGGTGTAGCGGCAAACACCTAGGTATAGAAGTGTTTTCTAGTAGGGAGGGGGGTAGGTCCTGGGGGCCCCGCGCCTTTGAAACTGCCCCGGGCCCCGCGGGGGGGTAATCCGGCCCTGGCATTTCATTCATTTTTCCATTCAATATTTAAAATGACTAAGGGATGGCCTAAAATTGGACAGTAACGATCCCCAAGGCAGTCAACCATCGTGAGGACTTGTGTTTAATTGATTATTCTTTAAAAGCAGAGAGAACCCTTTGAGATCGGCGATCCCCAATGGGAGGTAACGAATTCACTCCCATTGACCTTTTTCTACTCTAGTTCATTCCGGCTCGTGGAAGGGTTCCCCAATATCAACGCCCTCGATTATTTCAACCCCAATAGGGTATTTATGAACCATTTTGTTCTTTTGTATCTAAATTTTGCCTCTTTTTTCATTGTTTTATACGGAATTTCAATTATTTCAACTACCATCGGTCCCAATTAGTTGAAATAATCGAGGTTCTACTGTATTAACGGACGGTGGATTTTCCGTACGAACAGTTCCACAAGATCGCACGGCTTGTCCCCTTGTCTGGAGAGAAAACGAGAAATCAGTTTAAAAAAGAAAAACTCGGCTTGTACCCTTGTCTGGAGAGAAAACAAAAAATCCCATTGAGAAAAAAAAACCCCCATGCTTTTGAGAAAATCTAGGTAATTAGAAATCGATTTTTTTTTTTTTTTTCTTTTTAATGAAAATTCGCCAACTCAGTGCACAGATGAGACAAACGGAAGGTAAAATCGCCGAGAACTTGGAAATTACTTCATTCGTTCAAAAAAGGGATTCAACAAAAAATATCGTTATAAACAAGACTTTGGCACTTTGTTTGAAAATCTCTGATTTTTCCCTTCCAGGATTTGGCGACAGTATCAACAGTGAGGAAAGTTGGCGGGCGTGCTGCAGCTACATAGACGACCAATTCCGACAGTACTTCAACGACTAATACCTAATACATATACCTACTACTAACAGGTACCTTACTACCTCTACTTGACTCTTCTTATTCTTATAGATTTAACCTTGGTATCTCATTTACACTACAGATGAGTCTGACTAGAAAGTCCTTAACACTGGACTCCCCCTGGTTTCAAACAAGGACATACTTATAGACAAGGGTTCCATACTGATTCAGTCTCGTGTAATAAACATCAGGTATCTACACTAGAGAAGGTACTAAGGTAGGTCCTCTATAACAGGGGTGGCCAGACTTTTTTCGTTGCGGTTCCCTTCTTAACTTTCAAAAGTGTTCAAGGTTCCCCCCCCACCCACACCCAAAGAATAAAAAATAAACTCACCAATTTTTGTTGCTAAGCGATTTTTCTTTAATTCTGAATGTCATCTGCCAACTTCTGGAAATCCACTTCATACCGAACCCTCGAGCGGTCAAGCGAAAACAAAACTAAACCCCTTCCCCCTCTCACGCTTTGCTTTCTTCTCTTTCCAAGAATCAGTGAATTTCTTGTTACAACTTGTTTCCGTATAGCTGCGTTTACCACACAAACACACTTCAAACTGATGCCGATGGACAATAATACCTGTGTAGGTAAGGTACCTACCTACCAAAATATTCAAAATATCTCTATTAGGTACTCAATAAGGTTCATTTACACTTTTATTTTTTCCCGTTTTTTCCTTTTTTCTGGTTACCTCAAAATAAGCTTGCGGTTCCCCCAAAATGGGCTCGCGGTTCCCGGTTTGGCCACCCCTGCTCTGTAATAACAGTGAGACAATCTTTTAGGATTAGGAATGATATTGTGTTCATCCGTTGAAACTCAGGACTCATGGTATTATTGATATCCCTACAAACGGGCACCAGCCTGAGCATCAGAAGAAGGCTCTCTCGGTCTCTCCGTCATACACAAAAATCCCACTCCGAGGCTTAGGTGTAGGGACAAACAGCGCCGGAAGGTGGGTTAAGCTACTACGAATCTACGCTCCCTTAGTCCCAAGATTTTTGTAAAATAATATGTTACCTACAGGTAAAGTTGATTTACCTATTAATAAATAGATATAATAAGAGAGGAAGTCAGCTCCCATGGCGTAGTGGTCACTGCGCTCGCCTTGCACGCGGGAGACCCGGGTTCGATTCCCGGCGGGGTCAAGAAATTTGTATCATGCAAATGATTGATTCCGTGACTGGTGGCTGTTGGGGGGCCCACTCAGCCTCGTGAGGAAAATGAGTAGCTATGACATATAAATGCGCATAGCGACCGGTGCCAGCATGGTAGGTAAACATTGGATGTTAGGATTATTGAGATATTGGGAAAAATCCTACAATGCTGCAGTGAGCATCAAAGTTGTGATATAATAACACAAAGAAACTGCATTTACTTTTTACTTAATAAGAGAGGAATTTACTGGATATGTCTCTGTTGTTTGTATAGGTAGTTCATTAGAGTGTCCTGTTAACTCTACCAGTTTACACACAATACATGAGGTTCGAACACGACCTCAATATAGTTAAGTCTCTCGGAGTATATCAATCTGTATAATATGTGTATAGAGTGTAAGAACAGGGGTTCCCAAACTTTTGAGAACTGCGTACCACCTGACACCTCAAGGTTCTTTTGGCGTACCACCAAACATCAGTGTGGATCAAATTAGTGTGGATTGGGGGCTAAATAAAGAAATTATAGCGCCGCAGGCGAAATTTTCGAGTAATCGTAGTACGATGTCACAATTTTTTGGTGTACCGATTCTAATTTTTTTCTCTCCCACCTGGGGATGCCAGATTTGTTTTTCGCATTTACGACACAAATCAAAATTAGGGGTTTTCAAATCTCTTCGCGTACCACCAGACATGGTTCCGCGTACCACAGATTGGGAACCTCTGGTGTAGAGCATACCTAGAGTGGCAGAGAGTGCTTGACACTATTGAGGACACTGCGTACTCCTCGAAATAGTCATGCATGAACTGAGAAATGGTTCATGTCTACCTCACATCTCATCTCTGTTCCAGATACCTATACATATATTAGTAAAATAGTTATCTATATCTATCTATACTATTTATATCTATAGTAATAGGTGAGGCGAAATCGATGACATTCATTTAGATAGAAACATTAGAAACCTAGCAACTACTTTTTTACTTAATAAGAAAGGAACTTACTGGAGAGATGTCTCTGTTGTTTGTATAGTTCATTAGAGTGTCCTGTTTACGCTACCAGTTTACACACATGAGGTTCGAACACGACCTCAATATTAAGTTAGTCTCCCAGAGTCAATCTGTATATGTGTAGAGTGAAGAACAGGGGTTCCCAAACTTTTGAGAACTGCGTACCACCTGACACCTCAAGGTTCTTTTGGCGTACCAACAAACATCAGTGTGGATCAAATTAGTGTGGATTGGGGGGGCTAAATAAAGAAATTATAGCGCCGCAGGCGAAATTTTCGTGTAATCGTAGTACGATGTCACAATTTTTTGGTGTACCGATTCTAATTTTTTTCTCTCCCACCTAGGGATGCCAGATTTGTTTTTCGCATCTACGAAACAAATCAAAATAAGGGGTTTTCAAATCTCTTCGCGTACCACCAGACATGGTTCCGCGTACCACAGATTGGGAACCTCTAGAGTAGAGCATAGAGTGGCAGAGAGTGCTTGACACTATTGAGGACACTGCGTACTCCTCGAAATAATAGTCATGCATGAACTGAGAAATGGTTCATGTCTACCTCACATCTCATCTCTGTTCCAGATACCTATACATATATCAGTAAAATAGTTATCTATCTATCTATACTATTTATATCTATAGTAATAGGTGAGGCGAAATCGATGACATTCATTTAGATAGAAACATTAGAAACCTAGCAACATAATGATAATGCGTTGGAAAACATGAAATTGATTGTTGTGAAATGACAGGAAAATCTCTTGTCGAAACTTTGGCGACGAAATCAAGGAATCACCAAAACTGCATCGTTATAAGTACTCGTATATCCCGTAAGCTTAAAAAAGGTAGTGAATAAGCTATGTGTTGTGAAATGACAGGAACATCTCTTGTCGAAGCTGTGGCGACGAAATCAAGGAATCACCAAAACTGCATCGTTATAAGTACTCGTATATCCCGTAAGCTTAAAAAAGGTAGTGAATAAGCTATAGTAACCGTAACCTAGCGGTTGAGAGTTGTAGAAGCCATATTATAAAGTCACTTACATTGAACACAACACTATCTTGCGGCTCTGATTTAGGATTCCATAAGTATTCCTCCATTTTGAATCAAAGAAGGATGATATTGGAAAAAAATAATTCAACGTTTCTTCAAACTAATTACCTAATTTATTATAAATGTATTCTCAAATTAATCACAAGGTTATTAAAATTTAAAATTAGAAGAAAAAAAAAATAATAATAACAATAAAACAAAAAGATACCTATCTAGGAAAAAGAATTTTTTTTTTTTTTTTTTTAAAGATGAGAAATAAGCTATCATATTAAGGAGCGCGGTAGCGCTCCGCCCCGCCAAGTCAAAAAAGTTTGACCGTTTAGGTATACTTAATGTCAAAAACCCAATTTGTAAGGCATAATGTTCGGTAGGTGCTTAAGTAAACAGCCTCGCCATTTTCAAAAGATTTCACTTTTTCTTTAGGTACTCTACCGCACAACCACCGGCAGAAAGGCCCAAAAACCTCCACCTCTCCTTCTCAAAACATTTCAATTCAGTGGGGACTCATTTATTCTCGAAAAAACGGAGAGAGAAAAGTGTATGGGAAAATATGTAAATAAAGAGTAGCGAGTGAGCGAGAAAAGCTGGAAGCGTAGCGAGCGATAATATAGCGAGCTATGATATTGTTATTTGGAGAAAAATAAAAAAATATAATGAAGTGTCATAAAGGGAGTTCCAGTCAAGCAGGGGGATATAAATTAAATAATTATATTCATGAATTCATATACAGGATGTGCCAAAATCAGGTTCTTTCATATTTTATAATTATCCCCATAATAATATTGGTATAAGGTACAAGCTATAAGTAGGGCCATCTCCTTGTAGGCAGAACTAGGTACATGGAGCTGAAGCAACTAGCTCAAGATCGGAATGAATGGAGAAGAACTAAACTGTTTTTGCCAAACAATCGCCAGATTGTAACCTAAAAGAGAGAGGGCCATCCGCTAATAAACGCCAAAAATCCCCATCATATCCTTAAAACCAGCGCTAGAGTCGCTAGTCTGTAAGCTATAGGGGACATTATGTGCCTAGCTTACATCTTGTCCTCTTTCTCGTTGACATCTTTTGTCACACCCTGTACCTTGAAGGATATTGTCGGAGAGAAATGCTACAATAACTTTCATATGACACAGTAATTTACTTTATTACACATGTACGTTGAAAATAGTATCTTTTAGTCATTTCTACTCTCTGTCCCGGAGATATGACAATGAATGTAGGTAAATATGGTTGTCTACTCCTGTTAAATACAATAGAACTTCCTAATAACACCGTATAGAATAAAACAGAAAAAAAAAAAAAAAAAAAAAAAAAAAAAAAATATTACCACAAACAAGCAAAGAAACAAGCAAAGAAACAAGCAAAAAAGTTATAGGAAAATCATAGAAGCACATACCTAATATACTTCTCCATTTGTTATCACGACGCCTCGAACCATAGATATGAAAGCAATATGTAATGCCTGTATGGCATCCATAAATAACATTTTATTCACGGCGTTTCTTGTAGTCGCTGTGTTTATGATACCCGAATAACCCGATGGATTTATATTGCCTGACTGATGAGGATTGTTATTTGTTTCGAAAAGTTGCCTTTAAACAGAATCTACATGTTTGTATAGGCTGTTCCTAGTTCCTACTATACCACCTTATCTAGCTACCTAAGAGGTAGGAACCCACCTAGATCATCCTATTCTTGAAAAATGCCATATAGTTTCGTGGAATGAGGCCCAGGTCTACTAACTGAGGCCCGGGTTTACTGGAATACTCACCATGGAATGATGTGGTCCAGGTACCCGGTGATGTCTCGAATGATTTTGCGCATGCGCATGTTCTAAACTACTCAGTGTAGACTTTAGCTTCTCCGTATGGACGCGATCGGTCTCAGATTTCCCGAGAAAAGTCGAGGGATCCAACTCGTCAGTTTTATGGTCTTCCGAGTCGGTCACTCCAGTTTCTAATGAAGCTGTGACAGGCTGGTCTTGCTTTGACTGATCAGCGTGATCTTGCCTGGACTCTCCAGCTGGACTCAGCTTAATGTTAATCTTCTCGTCAAAACGTTGATAACTCCTGATCTACAATACTTACTAATAGGTACCTTATGAGCTTACTACCTCTACTTGACTCTTCTTATTCTTAGATTTAACCTTGGTATCTCATTTACACTACAGATGAGTCCGGCTAGAAAGTCCTTAACACTGGACTCCCTCTGGTTTCAAACAAGGACATACTTATAGACAAGGGTTCCATACTGATTGAGTCTCGTGTAATAACCATCAGGTATCTACACTAGAGAAGGTACTAAGGTAGGTCCTCTATAACAGGGGTGGCCAGACTTTTTTCGTTGCGGTTCCCTTCTTAACTTTCAAAAGTGTTCAAGGTTCCCCCCCCACCCACACCCAAAGAATAAAAAATAAACTCACCAATTTTTGTTGCTAAGCGATTTTTCTTTAATTCTGAATGTCATCTGCCAACTTCTGGAAATCCACTTCATACCGAACCCTCGAGCGGTCAAGCGAAAACAAAACTAAACCCCTTCCCCCTCTCACGCTTTGCTTTCTTCTCTTTCCAAGAATCAGTGAATTTCTTGTTACAACTTGTTTCCGTATAGCTGCGTTTACCACACACAAAACTAAACCCCTTCCCCCTCTCCTCCTCTCACGCTTTGCTTTCTTCTCTTTCCAAGGATCAGTGAATTTCTTGTTACAACTTGTTTCCGTATAGCTGCGTTTACCACACAAACACACTTCAAACTGATGCCGATGGACAATAATACCTGTGTAGGTAAGGTACCTACCTACCAAAATATTCAAAATATCTCTATTAGGTACTCAATAAGGTTCATTTACACTTTTATTTTTTCCCGTTTTTTCCTTTTTTCTGGTTACCTCAAAATAAGCTTGCGGTTCCCCCAAAATGGGCTCGCGGTTCCCGGTTTGGCCACCCCTGCTCTGTAATAACAGTGAGACAATCTTTTAGGATTAGGAATGATATTGTGTTCATCCGTTGAAACTCAGGACTCATGGTATTATTGATATCCCTACAAACGGGCACCAGCCTGAGCATCAGAAGAAGGCTCTCTCGGTCTCTCCGTCATACACAAAAATCCCACTCCGAGGCTTAGGTGTAGGGACAAACAGCGCCGGAAGGTGGGTTAAGCTACTACGAATCTACGCTCCCTTAGTCCCAAGATTTTTGTAAAATAATATGTTACCTACAGGTAAAGTTGATTTACCTATTAATAAATAGATATAATAAGAGAGGAAGTCAGCTCCCATGGCGTAGTGGTCACTGCGCTCGCCTTGCACGCGGGAGACCCGGGTTCGATTCCCGGCGGGGTCAAGAAATTTGTATCATGCAAATGATTGATTCCGTGACTGGTGGCTGTTGGGGGGCCCACTCAGCCTCGTGAGGAAAATGAGTAGCTATGACATATAAATGCGCATAGCGACCGGTGCCAGCATGGTAGAAAATTAAACTGTCTCTGAACTTCTTTAATCCATCAGTCATTCAGTCCGTTAATCCGTTTATAGTGGCGTGTCGTAAGGGGACCCAAAACATGGGAGCTGTAGCTGTGTTGAAACAAAGTCTCTCTTTTTGGGATAATTGAAAACGAATGGACTATTATGGAAATTAACTTTTGAAGCTCTATTATTATGTGGTCAAAGTCCCAAATAACTGAGGATAAAATCCCTGGGATTGAAATTGAACCCGCTCTGTCTAGTGTCTACCAGACGAGACGCAATCGATGTAGGTGAAGTACGTTCAAACAAATAAACCGTGTCGTGTTGTACCATCTTGTCACCATAGCAAAGTCCAAAACCGTGTCACAGGACCTATTGTTGCCATCGCAACCTTCTAGAAATCTAGACAACAAAAACAGCCAGCCAGCAACGAGCCAAATTAAAACAATCTTCAAAAGACTTCTTCGAAAACGCCAAATTTTGAATGGCAACTTTCTAAGCAACAAAAACAGCCAGTCAGCAACAAGCCCATTAAAACAATCGTGTTCCAAAAGACTACCAAAAACGCCAAGTGTTTAGTGTTTTGCCAAGTGTTTTTTCACCGCGCTATGTTTTTGAACAAAGTGTTTTACTTCAAAACGCCGTCCGACGCACCACCCACGCCCCCTCCGCGCACACCCAAACGTGTTCGGACGTTACCTCGACGCAATTGGACGTCGAAAATTAGCGAGGAGAACGGTGACGTCTATTGTCTGTCGTGCTCACCGCATTGCTTGACGTTCCCGGAAGCTTATCGGATCAAAATGACGCCCGACGGCGGATCTTGTGCAGTAAGTATGATGAGTAATTCTAAAGAGTTCAAATATGTGTGACGTCAGACTTTACGCAGTTATTTTTTTCGTCCGTTAGGTAGGGCCACTATGCAGGCGCGCTAGCGGAGGAGCAGAAAGAACTGCGCAGAAACGTATGCGCACAAACACATTAATGCGTTGCCTGCGTAAGTATGAAGAGTAATTCAGGACCTGACAGGTACGGTTGAAAACGTCCGTCTGTCAGGTCTACCTGATGAGAACACACACTATCAGGTAGACCTGATCAGGTCTACCTGATAGTGAGTGGCTGGCCTTATGGTGCCGATCGGCAAATGCCGAGTGAGTGGAAACGCACAGTGTTTCACCGCCGATTTTGTTTCGCAGCAATGAAACAACTGATGCTACGTTAGCTACATCGCATATTCTGTGTCGTAGCATGCCCATCCTGTAGTATGTCCCTCATCCGATGAGTAACTCGTATCTATACTGTCATCAGGAAGCTAACCAGAGGACCCAGAGGTCCCTCAAGTTACATAAAATTACATCGTGACCAATAATAATATTGTGAGTGTAGCCTGTAGCAAGTTATAGCCTATAGTTGTAGCAAGGTACAAGTGACTGGAAATAGAATTGTTAATCGATTTATCTCGGTATCTAGAAGTCGTAGAAGAAAAAGAAAAAGTCCGTTGGTCATCATTTTTCCTGCTCTATGACTTTGAAACATCACCCAAGTAAGCGCAACTGATCTATTGTAAGGGATCGCACACAGATTTTCTAAAGGAGATAAAGAGATAACGCTCAGATTGTCTGACAGACCTAGGTCTGTGGCAGAAAAAGCTCAAGACCTGGGTCTGTCAGACTGTCTGAGAGACCTAGGTCTCAATCTTTTTCTGCCACATACCTACGTTCCCGTCAGACCCAGGTAATTGTGATTGTAAAAGTGGGCAATGTTTTATTTGACACATTTGACATCAATTATATCATAGGTACATAAGCAGGTCTGCTAGACGGACTGAGCGTGGGTGACGGGCACAATACATCTCGACAAATTTCACGACCTGACCTGGACTCGAACCACTAACATCCAGATCCGAAGTCCAAAGCCACAAAAGCTTTTTGTGCTTTTTCATTCAATGCCTTGTAACTGCTCGTGGCTGGCTGATGTATTATCTTTAAACAACGGACGGCAGAATGCCCCGCAGGATATCTAAATAGGTAGTAGGTACTTTTTCTCACGGTGGACACTCAGGACACTGGGAGAAAAAATTAAAATAAACATGAGTAACGCTTGGCTGATTGACACTTTTTTGCCTCTTACTCTGGAGGTCCCGAGTTCGAAGTTTTTCGGCTCAGTCCTTAGTCTCGTAAGGACAAGTGAGAGTGAGTAGCTACATATTTTAATCGTGTAGCAACCACTGGTGACATTACCAGTGTAAAAAGATTGATGATGAATAGTAAAGGAAGCACTTTACCACAAATAATTAATGATTTCATAAGGGCCGGATTACCCATAAGGCAGAATGGCAGACTGCCACGGGCCCCGCGCTTTTGGGGGCCCCACGCTTTGAGGACTTACACTAGATATTATGGGTTTTCTCTAAAAAAAAAAAGAATGTTGCATGATATTTTGCATGAAAGATGTGCTCACAAACATTAAAACTTCAATGAACTGAAAACTGAAATAGAGTTATTTTTTCGGAGTTTTGACCTCAGATTTGGATTTTTCCAAACTTTTTACATAGGAATTGACCATTTATTAACCCATTTGCAACTGCTCCATTGTGATTGTAAAAGTGGGCAATGTTTTATTTGACACATTTGACATCAATTATATCATAGGTACATAAGCAGGTCTGCTAGACGGTCTGAGGCTCAGACTCTGAGCGTGGGTGACGGGCACAATACATCTCGACAAATTTCACGACCTGACCTGGACTCGAACCACTAACATCCAGATCCGAAGTCCATGTGCTTGCCTGCCTGAGTGGGTGAGGTCTTCTGCTTCTGCTACTGAGCAAGAGAAAGGATGTGTTTTATAGCGAACTTCCTCTAGTGACTAGTGACCCTACCTTTTTTAGGGATCGCCTCCATTGTCGGAAGTTGTTTACATATTTTTCAGCAACCTGATTGATACAGAGTAACAACCGATCCTAGAATGAACTCTGTAGTGCCAAGTCCAGAGAACAGTATGCAGGTATTTTTTTCTTCTTTTTCCTAGACCAGCCACTCATTATCAGGTATACCTGACACCAGTTGAACACACTATCAGGTAGACCTGACAGGTACGGTTGAAAACGTCCGTCTGTCAGGTCTACCTGATGAGCTCACAAACTATCAGGTAGACCTGATCAGGTGTACCTGTCGTCAGGTCTACCTGATAGTGAATGGCTGGCCTTATGGTGCCGATCGGCAAATGCCGAGTGAGTGGAAACGCACAGTGTTTCACCGCCGATTTTGTTTCGCAGCAATGAAACAACTGATGCTACGTTAGCTACGTCGCATATTCTGTGTCGTAGCATGCCCATCTTGTAGTATGTCCCTCATTAGATGAGTATACTGTCATCAGGAAGCTAACCAGAGGACCCAGAGGTCCCTCAAGTTACATAAAATTACATTGTGACCAATAATAATATTGTGAGTGTAGCCTGTAGCAAGTTATAGCCTATAGTTGTAGCAAGGTACAAGTGACTGGAAATAGAATTGTAAGTGCACTCAAGCGTGGATTTTGACTGAGCACCCAATCTAAATCGTAGATATATGTAGATACCTAAATAGGTACTAGGTACTTTTTCCCACGGTGGACACTCAGGATACTGGGAGAAAAAAATCAAAATAAACATGAGTAACGCTTGGCTGATTGACACTTTTTTGCCTCTCACTCTGGAGGTCCCGAGTTCGAAGTTTTTCGGCTCAGTCCTTAGTTTCGTAAGGACAAGTGAGAGTGAGTAGCTACATATTTTAATCGCGTAGCAACCACTGGTGACATTACCAGTGTAAAAAGATTGATGATGAATGAGAATTCATAGTAAAGGAAGCACTTTACCATAAATAATTAATGATTTCATTCATTTTTTCATTCAATATTTAAAATGATTAAGGGATGGCCTAAAATTGGACACTAATGATCCCCAACGGGAGGCAACGAATTCACTCCCATTGACCTTTTCCTACTCTAGTTCACTCCGGCTCGTGGAAGAGTTCCCCAATATTAACGCCCTCGATTATTTCAACCCCAAAATAGGATATTTATGAACCATTTTGTTCTTTTGTATCTAAATTTTGCCCCTTTTTTCATTGTTTTATACGGAATTTCAATTATTTCAACTACCATCGGTCCCAATTAGTTGAAATAATCGAGGTTCTACTGTATCAACGCCCTTGCTGATTGGCTCTTTGTTTCAGACAGACAGGGACTACATTGGCTTCGCCACGTTGCCGGAACAGGTACATCGCAAATCTGTCAAGAAGGGATTTGACTTTACTCTGATGGTGGTGGGGGAGAGTGGACTCGGAAAGTCGACCCTGGTCAACAGTCTGTTCCTGAGCGATCTGTATGGGGATCGCAAAGTGCCTAACGTTAATGGTAAGTAATACGAATTGAATTGAATCGAATAGAATATATTGCGTTCTATTTGCACATAATAATGCATGATAGTACATCGTGCAATGGTCAAGTTTATCTAATCGAAGTTTAGTGATCTCTAGAACTCATGCGTCCCGTTTGCAATCATAGGAAGCAACACGGTCATAGAAGTGGCCGGGACCAAAGTCCGAGGGCGACAGTACCCGTGGGGGGTTGTGGAAGGTAAGTGTAAGGAGAGTGTCCCGTTTGCAATGATCCTCAATGGGAGGTAACGAATTCACTCCCGTTGACCTTTTTCTACTCTAGTTCACTCCGGCTCGTGGAAGGGTTCCCTCATATTAACGCCCTCGATTATTTCAACCCCAATAGGGTATTTATGAACCACTTTGTTCTTTTGTATCTAAATTTTGCCTCTTTTTTCATTGTTTTATACGGAATTTCAATTATTTCAACTACCATCCGTCCCAATTAGTTGAAATAATCGAGGTTCTACTGTATTAACGCCCTCGCTGATTGGCTCTTTGTTTCAGACAGACAGGGACTATATTGGCTTCGCCACGTTGCCGGAACAGGTACATCGCAAATCGGTCAAGAAAGGATTCGATTTTACTCTGATGGTGGTGGGGGAGAGTGGACTCGGGAAGTCGACCCTGGTCAACAGTCTGTTCCTGAGCGATCTGTATGGGGATCGGAAAGTGCCTAACGTTAATGGTAAGTAATACGAATAGAATAGAATATATTATGTTCTATTTGCACATAATAATGCATGACAGTACATCGTACAATGTTCAAGTTTATCTAATCGAAGTTTAGTGATCTCTAGAACTCATGAAAAAGGTACCTTTTACCAGAAAAAGGTTCAATTCCCTATTCAGACATTGGCTTCGCCACGTTGCCGGAACAGGTACATCGCAAATCCGTCAAGAAGGGATTCGACTTTACTCTGATGGTGGTGGGGGAGAGTGGACTCGGAAAGTCGACCCTGGTCAACAGTCTGTTCCTGAGCGATTTGTATGGGGATCGGAAAGTGCCTAACGTTAATGGTAAGTAATACGAATAGAATAGAATAGATTATGTTCTATTTGCACATAATAATGCATGATAGTACATCGTGCAATGGTCAAGTTTATCTAATCGAAGTTTAGTGATCTCTAGAACTCATGAAAAAGGTACCTTTTACCAGAAAAAGGTTCAATTCCCTATTCAGAAAGAGGTCCTATCCCCTGAATAAGGTTCATTTCCCTATCCAGAAAAAGATTCTATTCCTTGAAAAAGGTTCAATTTTCTATTCAGGAAAGGTCCTATTCCCTGAATAAGCTTCAATTCCCTATTCCCTGAATATGGTTTAATTCCCTATTCAGAAAAAGATATAGGATCTTATTCGACTTTACTCTGATGGTGGTGGGTCCCTGAATAAGGTTCAATTCCCTATTCAGAAAAAGATTCTATTCCTTGAAAAAGGTTCAATTTCCTATTCAGGAAAGGTCCTATTCCCTGAATAAGGTTCAATTCCCTATTCCCTGAATATGGTTTAATTCCCTATTCAGAAAAAGATATAGGATCTTATTCGACTTTACTCTGATGGTGGTGGGGGAGAGTGGACTCGGCAAGTCGACCCTGGTGAACAGTCTGCTCTTAAGAGCAGAGTGATCTGTATGGCGATCTATAGTGGGTTTAATGAACTGTAGAACTCATGAAAAAAGTCCTATTCCCTGAAAAAAGTTCAATTTTCTATCCAGAAAGAGGTCTTATCCCCTGAAAAAATTCAATTTTCTATCCTATCTTCGAAAAAGGTTCAAGTATGGTGAGAAAATGGTCTACAGAAAAACCACCACACCGAAGCCAAGAGGTTACAATTCAGGGTTCCGGGTTCAATTATGAACATTGATGTAAGCACAAACGGATAAGGTTCGTTCTTGGAACGGCTGGCTTTCTCCTATCCCGTCCTCCTTCTCTCGTCGGTTTCGGAGCTGAAAGAAATCTGCTGACAGAGTTCCTCTTCATTTTTTTCCGAGAGGTTTGATAGAGGGAACGATAACAACGCAGGTCTTATCGTCCCGAAACCGAAGAGAGAAAGAAGACAGGATAAAAGAAAGCCAGCCGCCCCGAGAACCAAGATACTTGTCTGTTTACAAAGTTCGCCCTGGGCGGGAATCGAACTCGGAACCTAGTCTTTACAAGACAGACACGCTACCTTCCAAGCTAACTAAGCTGGTAATTTGTATGGCGATCTATAGTGGGTTTAATGAACTGTAGAACTCATGAAAAAGGTCCTATTCCCTGAAAAAGGTTCAATTTTCTATCTAGAAAGAGGTCTTGTCCCCTGAAAAATTTCAATTTTCTATCCTGTTCTTCGAAAAAGGTTCAATTATGGTGAGAAAATGGTCTACAGAAAAACCACCACACCGAAGCCAAGAGGTTACAATTCAGGGTTCCGGGTTCAATTATGAACATTGAAATCTTTCAAAACTGTGGAATGTCTCTTTTCCGACACTTCAACAAGCTAGTGCCTGAATTTTCACACGTATACCTACATACATATTCTATCCAAGACAAGAATATAATATCTTCACGGAATAAAAAATAACGCGAGATGCGAGATCTGTAACAATAGAATGTAAAGCCATTGTAGTCACAAACAATTACCAATCCGACGCGGACCCACAACGAAACCCTAAGAAACGCCCGCAACTATTTCTGAGGACGCGGTAATACTCGAATCTCGTACCTATGTAATAATAATAAGTGTAAAAACAACGAGTATGTACCTCAGTTATTTTGAAGAGCTTTGACAGAGAGAACTGTAACTGCTAAGGTCTTATTGTCCCGAAAGCGAAGAGGGGAAGACAGGATAGTAGAAAGACTTTAGGATAAAGTCCCCGGGCTTGAATCGAACCCGCGACCCAGCGCTTACAAGGCAGTTGTGCTACCGGGTCTTTCAATATAATTATCTTCACGGAATAAAAAATAATGCGAGATGCGAGATTTGTAACAATAGAATGTAAAGCCATTGTAGTCACGAACAATTACCAATCCGACGCGGACCCACAACGAAACCGTAAGAAACGCCCGCAACCATTTCTGAGGACGCGGTAATACTCGAATCTCGTATATGTAATAATAAGTGTAATAACAACGAGTATGTACCTCAGTTATTTTGAAGAGCTTTGACAGAGAGAACTATAACTGCTAAGGTCTTATTGTCCGGAAAGCGAACAGAGGAAGACAGGATAGTAGAAAGACTTTAGGATAAAGTCCGCCCCGGGCTTGAATCGAACCCGCGACCCAGCGCTTACAAGGCAGTTGTGCTACCGGGTCTTTCAGAAATCTGTCCTAAGCTTGTCTAGTTAGCATATTAGGTATGTACCTACATATTGTTAACACAGGATCCTGTACCTAACAGATATCTACAATATAGGTACAGGAACCCATGTAAATACCTATCTAGAACCTATGACCATGTTTTTATTGTGTCATGTAGGTACATAAAAAATCACCATAATTTTTATTCAATTCAGAGTTCGCATTCTCTCGCGGGCACAATGATGAGAAATAATAGGTACCTCACATCCCGTTTCTACTTCAATTGATAGAATTATGCCATGTTTTTTTATACCGCCTGAACACAACTGTCCTTGGACATAACTGGCACTGAATACTGGAGACCTTCCAAAAAGACCGTGTTTTTGCCTAGGATTTGACTGGATTCGTTTTAAAATCTGAAAGAACCGCTCTTTCCGATTTAAATGTACGTACCTAGGTTTCCATTTTGTGCTGAAGTTTACTGAGTGCTCCCAGAGGGGACTTATTGCATTAAAAGAGTTTTAATTTTTTGCATTTGAGAGACAGGACTTTTCAAGGAAAGAGAAAGAGAGGAAGACCAAAGTTAAGACGGAGAGATAAGGTGCATGAGGATTTGAGAGAGAGAGGGGATGGAAAAGAGAGGAAACAGTGACTAAAGGATTATAGAGGCAATGTGGACTGTGGACGGTTCAGTCGACATCGATCGACGGCCGGCCGGTTGACTATGTGTGGACACACCTTAAAAAACGCGGAATCAAAACACTTTATATGTTTCAGATCGTCAAGGAAAAACCACCACCATCGAGAAGAAAAGCATGGACATTGAAGAGCGCGGAGTGAAATTACGACTGACCGTGGTCGATACTCCAGGTACAGTATTTCCTCAGGCCAGCCACTCACTATCAAGTAGACCTGACAGGTACACCTGATCAGGACCGCCTGTCAGGTCTACCTGATACCTGGTGAGCAGACACACTATCAGGTAGGTATTCTTTATTCGACTGTTGAAAGTGACTACTGACAAGAGACTTTCGCTTTAGAGGACATAAAATTGCAGATTCAAACTAAACAAGGCCATCAGCAAAAGTTACGCTTTCAGGAGAGGCTTGGACCGCACGAAACAGATCTTTCCTTAAAAGGGCCTTTTTAATGAAAATTCGCCAACTCAGTGCACAGATGAGACAAACGGAAGGTAAAATCGCCGAGAACTTGGAAATTACTTCATTCGTTCAAAAAAGGGATTCAACAAAAAATATCGTTATAAACAAGACTTTGGCACTTTGATGGAAAATCTCTGATCTTTCCCTTCCAGGATTTGGCGACAGTATCAACAGTGAGGAAAGTTGGCGAGCGTGCTGCAGCTACATAGACGACCAATTCCGACAGTACTTCAACGATGAGAGTGGACTGAACAGGAAGAACATAGTGGACAATCGAGTCCACTGCTGTCTCTACTTTATACCTCCTTATGGACACGGGTAAGGTTATAGTATAGACCAGTGGTTCTCAAACTGTGCTCCGCGGAGCACCGTGCTCCGCGAAGAGCTTCCAGGTACTCCGCATAGTTTCATTTTTCTTACCGCATTAAAAAAAAAAAAAAAAATGTCTCTTTTTCGACACTTCAACAAGCTAGTGCCTGAATTTTCACACGTCTACCTACATACATATTCTATCCAAGACAAGACAAGACAAGACAAGACAAGACAAGACAAGAATATAATTATCTTCACGGAATAAAAAATAATGCGAGATGCGAGATTTGTAACAATAGAATGTAAAGCCATTGTAGTCACGAACAATTACCAATCCGACGCGGACCCACAACGAAACCGTAAGAAACGCCCGCAACCATTTCTGAGGACGCGGTAATACTCGAATCTCGTATATGTAATAATAAGTGTAATAACAACGAGTATGTACCTCAGTTATTTTGAAGAGCTTTGACAGAGAGAACTATAACTGCTAAGGTCTTATTGTCCGGAAAGCGAACAGAGGAAGACAGGATAGTAGAAAGACTTTAGGATAAAGTCCGCCCCGGGCTTGAATCGAACCCGCGACCCAGCGCTTACAAGGCAGTTGTGCTACCGGGTCTTTCAGAAATCTGTCCTAAGCTTGTCT
Organism: Diaphorina citri; assembly: GCF_000475195.1. NCBI lineage: Eukaryota > Metazoa > Arthropoda > Insecta > Hemiptera > Psyllidae > Diaphorina > Diaphorina citri. Next base: position 108,112 of record NW_007377707.1, read on the forward strand.
AGTTAGCATATCAGGTATGTACCTACATATTGTTAACACAGGATCCTGTACCTAACAGATATCTACAATATAGGTACAGGAACCCATGTAAATACCTATCTAGAACCTATGACCATGTTTTTATTGTGTCATGTAGGTACATAAAAAATCACCATAATTTTTATTCAATTCAGAGTTCGCATTCTCTCGCGGGCACAATGATGAGAAATAATAGGTACCTCACATCCCGTTTCTACTTCAATTGATAGAATTATGCCATGTTTTTTTATACCGCCTGAACACAACTGTCCTTGGACATAACTGGCGCTGAATACTGGAGACCTTCCAAAAAGACCGTGTTTTTGCCTAGGATTTGACTAGGATTCGTTTTAAAATCTGAAAGAACCGCTCTTTCCGATTTAAATGTACGTACCTAGGTTTCCATTTTGTGCTGAAGTTTACTGAGTGCTCCCAGAGGGGACTTATTGCATTAAAACTGAATACTGGAGACCTTCCAAAAAGACCGTGTTTTTGCCTAGGATTTGACTGGATTCGTTTTAAAATCTGAAAGAACCGCTCTTTCCGATTTAAATGTACATACCTAGGTTTCCATTTTGTGAAGTTTACTGAGTGCTCCCAGAGGGGACTTATTGCATTAAAAGAGTTTTAATTTTTTGCATTTGAGAGACAGGACTTTTCAAGGAAAGAGAAAGAGAGGAAGACCAAAGGTAAGACGGAGAGATAAGGTGCAAGAGGATTTGAGAGAGAGGGGATGGAAAAGAGAGGAAACAGTGACTAAAGGATTATAGAGGCAATGTGGACTGTGGACGGTTCAGTCGACATCGATCGACGGCCGGCCGGTTGACTATGTGTGGACACACCTTAAAAAACGCGGAATCAAAACACTTTATATGTTTCAGATCGTCAAGGAAAAACCACCACCATCGAGAAGAAAAGCATGGACATTGAAGAGCGCGGAGTGAAATTACGACTGACCGTGGTCGATACTCCAGGTACAGTATTTCCTCAGGCCAGCCACTCACTATCAGGTAGACCTGACAGGTACACCTAATCAGGACCGCCTGTCAGGTCTACCTGATACCTGGTGAGCAGACACACTATCAGGTAGGTATTCTTTATTCGACTGTTGAAAGTGACTACTGACAAGAGACTTTCGCTTTAGAGTACATAAAATTGCAGATTCAAACTAAATAAGGCCATCAGCAAAAGTTACGCTTTCAGGAGAGGCTTGGACCGCACGAAACAGATCTTTCCTTAAAAGGGTCTTTTTAATGAAAATTCGCCAACTCAGTGCACAGATGAGACAAACGGAAGGTAAAATCGCCGAGAACTTGGAAATTACTTCATTCGTTCAAAAAAGGGATTCAACAAAAAATATCGTTATAAGCAAGACTTTGGCACTTTGTTTGAAAATCTCTGATTTTTCCCTTTCAGGATTTGGCGACAGTATCAACAGTGAGGAAAGTTGGCGGGCGTGCTGCAGCTACATAGACGACCAATTCCGACAGTACTTCAACGATGAGAGTGGACTGAACAGGAAGAACATAGTGGACAATCGAGTCCACTGCTGTCTCTACTTTATACCTCCTTATGGACACGGGTAAGGTTATAGTATAGACCAGTGGTTCTCAAACTGTGCTCCGCGGAGCACCGTGCTCCGCGAAGAGCTTCCAGGTACTCCGCATAGTTTCATTTTTCTTACCGCATTAAAAAAAAAAAAAAAAAAAAACGCAGAAATGGGTTTCGAATATGTTTAGTCAGATGGGAAGTATTGGAACAAGCCGTACGGACCGTACGCTAATGAACATTTCCGAATCATTCCGAATTATTTTTAAAAATTCCTAAAGGGTTGGGGGGTGCTTCGTAGAGTTTACTGCAGTTGCTTGGTGCTCCGCGGCCAAAAAAGTTTGAGAACCACTGGTATAGACTCTATAGAGTATACGTACATAACACACACAGGATAGAGAGCAGTTTCATCCTAAACAGATAAAGTTCGTTTTCGGAACGGCTGGTCTTCTCCAATCCTGTCTTCCTTCTCTCGTCGTTTTCGAGGCGACAGAACCTTAGCAGTTACAATTCACTCTAGTCTCTATAAAGAAATAATCTTCGGCTGAAATAAAAGCATTATAATCAGGGTGCTTGCCTCGTAATCAGAATTCAGGAAGGCGTGGGTTCAATCCTAGCCTAGGTATGGAATTGCAAGTATTGCTCAGATGTTTGAATGTTTTAGCTTTTTACCGCCTCGGTGGTGTACTGGTCAAGATGATCGAATGGTAATCAGGAGAGCGTGGGTTTAATCCCGGTCGAGGTATGGAATTTTATCTCCAATATAATTTGAGAATTTGACCACAGCAGCAGCAGCAGCAGCTTACTACTGGAGTGAAGGGACATCTCAATTCTATTCAAGCAGGATAAACAAATAAATTTACCTGATTGTAAAATGTACTCACCATAATATGTCAAAATATATAAGACCTTGTTTAGACTGCGGGGGAAAAGGGACTTTTCAGTCCTATCCCAGCAGGATAAACAAGGTATATTCTATTCTATTCTATAAATATTGTAAACAAGGTATTGATTATATTCTATTTTAGTTTGCGACAAATCGACATAGAAACAATGCGCCGACTCCATCACAAGGTCAACATAGTTTTATTTAAAATTTATGTGTGTTAGGAACTACAACTATGTATATTATACAATAAAGGTATCTCAGTTACCTATTAAACAATACTTGTCTTCCAATTTATTATTTAATAAGATCTAGGTAACAAGGTAACAACTATCTATTTATAAATCCTATCCACAACTTTAAATGACAGGCTGTGTAAGTAAAAGTAGTGCTTTCTTTGGATTGAGACTGTCAGCTTAGAACCACAGTTGTCTGATTATGCTAACAGTTTGATATATCGGCAATTATGCAGAAGTCACGTCCGTGGAAAAGGAAAGCTCCTTTTTGTATTTAACCTAACCCTATAATAACACTAATCACTGCTCTAATTGTGAAAACTCCTTCTTGCATTTACCTAACCCTATAATAACACTGGTCACTGCTCGTTTGTGCCAGTTCCTTTGGTAGCAATATTCCATGAACATGACTTCTGCACAAGTACTGATATATATCTACCTAGCACCTCATTATTGATATAATTTCATTTGATGAAACCTGTACCAAAGTGTCCTCTGTATACAGCTGAGTGACTAAATAAGCTGAAAGTTGTTTCATTAGTTTGATATGTCAAAATGTAGATCTGTCAAGGTTTCCATTGATTGGGCTTTATTTCCCATTTGACTACAAGCTACCCACCTCTTCACATCAACCTCACCCAGGCTGAGTGGAGCTGGGAGAAGCCAGTAGCATACAATTGCCCAGAAAATAACTCATCCAGATAACAACCATGCACAACATTGCTCAACTTCAGTGATACATTCAGGAAGTTGTGTATGCTATCACCGCACTCACTCCATTTCCTATTATTATGATATCATTATTATTTTCAAGAGGTTTGATAGAGGGAACTGTAACTGATGCTAAGGTCTTATTGTCCCAAGAGCTAAGAGAGATGGAAGACAGGATATGGGAGAAGGCCAGCAGTTTTGAGAACAAACCTCGTCTGCTTAGGAGGAACCAACCCAGGCAGGAATCAAACCAATGACCTAGGGCTTACAATATCATGTTAAATTAAGAGGTAAACAAATGTCTTACATGGATTTTTGTGTCTCAAAGCATCTGCTGCTTTGGGGCATTCAGGGCACTGATGATGATTGTGGATTTCACAAGCTACAAGTGACAAGTTGATTAGTACTTTGGTAGCCAAGATACACAGAAGAGGGAATGCCACAATTATTGAACTCTTGGACTTAATTTTACACAAATAATGGAAATGTTCGGAGAAAAAAACTTCAACTTTGCTCTCTTTTGAAACGTTTCCACTGATTTTTTAATTTTTTTATCAGTTCACTTTAAAAATTTGAAAAATTCACAGAAAACAGTTGATGTAAAATTTAAACGCCAAATTTTCCTCGAGGTGCTATTTTGACACGGGGTTGCCAGATGTCCTCATTAAGAAATACCGTACAAAAATTCTCCCGTCTGCTGACACGACATAGACTACCGTACGGTAATAAAGAATTCGTGCACCTGGCAACTCAGGCAGTGCTGCGCTCAAAAATCAAAAGCCAAAAAACAAAAAATTCCAGAAAGATGAAACCCCTGTGAGGATTTTTGGGGGTGAACAGACACTCATTCACTTGGACATTCGTTCACCATTGTTGCCAGACTGAATTTTTGCTCAGCGTTTCCGAAAATTTTCAAGCCCTTTGATTGGTTGAAATGTGGCGCGAGATTTTTAAAATTGATAAAAAACAACAATCCTAAAAAAATGTAATTCAATGGTCTCAATGTGAAAATTGTGAACTTCGTTCCTTCTCCTTCGTGTCCATTTCCATTTATTTGTTCAATAATTCAATTGTATTATTAATATTTTACTGATTCAACTCTTTATTATCAATAAAACACTCAGAAAGAGAGAGAGACTTGCTCCTATTCAGTTTGGCTACTTGGATCGGATCAGATACAACTGAAGTGATCTGATTGATTTGAAACAACTTCAGTACCCCTAGTAGACTCCTTTTCTTCTCAAAACCTGAGTTTGTACCAGATGGGGAATTATGGCTGGTTCTCTCAATCGCGAGGGCGACAGTACCCGTGGGGGGTTGTGGAAGGTAAGTGTAAGGAGAGTGTCCCGTTTGCAATCATAGGAAGCAATAGAAGTGGCCGGGACCAAAGTCCGAGGGCGACAGTATCCGTGGGGGGTTGTGGAAGGTAAATCGTATTTTCCTTTTGGACACTGAGTCAATTTCCCCTCTTGTGAAGCTCATTTCCCCTATTTATACTTTCCTTATCTGACCGGAAGGAAAGTACATAATGTAATCGACAATATTTTCGATAATCAATTTTCAGTGCCAAAACACGTTTTGATGTCCCTAGAGCCTAAATACAAAGTTTCAGCTATAGGTCCGTGTGTGTGTCTGTCTGTCCTTCTGTCTGTAAACACAATATCTCAAGAACAGTAAGAGCTAAAGACTTGAAATTTGGTATGTAGGCCACAAATGTGACAAGGATGCAACACGAAAGATCGGTGCAGCGGTTGGCGGCATTTTGACGGTTTTCAGAATCCGCCGAATAGGATAAAATCGTGTGATGTTCACACCAGGGTTTTTTTTTACTTTTAGTTTAATTCAAATATTTACATTAATTATTCGGAACGAATTAACCGTCCGTATTCCTCCTCCTTTTCATTTCAGTGGAAAATCCCAAACACTCCGACTTCAACAAGCTTCGCAACATGCTCATTTCGACTCACATGCAAGATCTCAAGGATGTCACGGAAGATGTCCACTATGAAAACTTCAGAGCTCAATGTCTCTCTCAGATCTCACAACGTGGCGATAGAGGGTAAGGACAATTTTTTTTTGAAGATGTTTAAAAGGTTACCCTTTTTTTAAAGATGTTTCCCGGTTGGGTGGAAGAGCTCACTAAATGAAAATACTGCCATTAAAACCTTTTTTAAAAAAAAAAAAAAAAAAACAAAGTTTGATAGGGGGAACTACAGATCTTATAGTCCCAGAATAGAGGGAGGACACGATAAGATCAGTCGTTCCGAGACGAACCTTATCTGTTTAGGATACAGTGCGTTCTGAGCGAGAATTGAACCCGCGACCTAACGTTTACAAGGCAGGCGCGCTACCCTCCAAGCTAACTAGGCTGGCTTGTATACCTTTGAGTGGTAAAGTTTTGATTATAAGTCACACAAACATTATCCTCCTAACACAATGTGACAGGGAGCACGGGACTTTTCAGTAAAATGCGAGCAGTGTATCACAAGGTAACTTACGCGGTTTGGTTTTGGTTTCTCATTTTCAGACTCCTTTCTTCTCCTTACAGGAAACTCAAGAAGGATTCGGCGCCCGACGGTCTCATCACGGAAACAGACCGACTTCTCCTGGAAAAAGACGAGGAGGTAAGAGTAAGACCATTTAACTTTCGATTCACAAAATTTCTCTGGCTATCCAAGAGGTCAGCTCGAGCATCATGAGCATGTTAACCTCGGGAAAGAACATGGATGAAGTGCTTTCCTTATAAAAACAAGCAACCTCCGTGGCCGAGTGGGTATCATTCTAGGCTTGCACGCCGGAGGTCCCGGGTTTGACGTGTCAAAATAGCATATCGAGGAAAATTTGGCGTTTGAATTTTACATCAACTGTTTTCTGTGAATTTTTCAAATTTTTAAAGTGAACTGATAAAAAAAAGTAAAAATCAGTGGAAAAGTTTCAAAAGAGAGCAAAGTTGAAGTTTTTTTCCCAATTTCCCCGAACATTTCCATTATTTGTGTAAAATGAAGTCCAAGAGTTCAATAGTTGTGGCATTCCCTCTTCTGTGTATCTTGGCTACCAAAGTACTAATCAACTTGTCTCTTGTAGCTTGTGAAATCCACAATCATCATCAGTGCCCTGAATGCTCCAAAGCAGCAGATGCTTTGACACACAAAAATCCATGTAAGACGTTTGTTTACCTCTTAATTTAACATGATATTGTAAGCCCTAGGCCCTAGGTCATTGGTTTGATTCCTGCCTGGGTTGGATTTTATCCTAAGCAGATGAGGTTTAATTTTATTGTTCTCAAAACTGATGCGGGCCTTCTCCTATCATCTTTCTGGAATTGGAATTTTTTGTTTTTTGGCTTTTGATTTTTGAGCGCAGCACTGCCATAGTTGCCAGGTGCACGAATTCTTTATTACCGTACGGTAGTCTATGTCGTGTCGGCAGATGGGAGAATTTTTGTACGGTATTTCATAATGAGGACATCTGGCAACCCTGTGTCAAAATAGCACCTCAAGGAAAATTTGGCGTTTAAATTTTTCATCAACTGTTTTCTGTGAATTTTTCAAATTTTTAAAGTGAACTGATGAAAAAATCAGTGGAAAAGTTTCAATTCAAAAGAGACCAAAGTTGAAGGTTTTTCCCCGAATATTTCAATTATTTGTGTAAAATGAAGTCCAAGAGTTCAGTAGTTGTGGCATTCCCTCTTCTGTGTATCTTGGCTACCAAAGTACTAATCAACTTGTCACTTGTAGCTTGTGAAATCCACAATCATCATCAGTGCCCTGAATGCCCCAAAGCAGCAGATGCTTTGAGACACAAAAATCCATGTAAGACATTTGTTTACCTCTTAATTTAACATGATATTGTAAGCCCTAGGTCATTGGTTTGATTCCTGCCTGGGTTGGTTCCTCCTAAGCAGACGAGGTTTGTTCTCAAAACTGCTGGCCTTCTCCCATATCCTGTCTTCCATCTCTCTTAGCTCTTGGGACAATAAGACCTTAGCATCAGTTACAGTTCCCTCTATCAAACCTCTTGAAAATAATAATGATATCATAACCCGCCGGGAATCAAACCCGGGACCTCCGGCGTGCAAGCCTAGAATGATACCCACTCCGCCACGGAGGTTGCTTGTTTTTATAAGGAAAGCACTTCATCCATGTTCTTTCCCGAGGTTAACTCATGATGCTCGCGCTGACCTTTTGGATAGACAGAGAAATTTGTGACTCGAACATTAAATCGTCTTACCTCCTCGTCTTTTTCCAGGAGAAGTCGATCTGTTTCCGTGATGAGACCATCGGGCGCCGAATCCTTCTTGAGTTTCCTGTAAGGAGAAGAAAGAAGTCTGAAAATGAGAAACCAAAACCAAACCGCGTAAGTTACCTTGTGATACTACATATTAATAATAGTGCTTATTTATACTGCTCACTGCTCGCATATAACTGAAAAGTCCCGTGCTCCCTGTCACATTGTGTTAGGAGGATAATGTTTGTGTGACTTATAAATCTTATAATCAAAACTTTACCACTCAAAGGTAAACAAGCCAGCTTAGTTAGCTTGGAGGGTAGCGCGCCTGCCTTGTAAACGTTAGGTCGCGGGTTCAATTCTCGCTCAGAACGCACTTTATCCTAAACAGATAAGGTTCGTCTCGGAACGACTGATCTTATCGTGTCCTCCCTCTATTTTGGGACTATAAGATCTCCATTTCTGTAGTTCCCTCTATCAAACTTGGTTTTTTTTTTTAAAAAAGGTTTTAATGGCAGTATTTTCATTTAGTAAGCTCTTCCACCCAACCGGGAAACATCTTTAAAAAAAGGGGTAATCTTTTAAACATCTTCAAAACAAACAAAAAATGTCCTTACCCTCTATCGCCACGTTGTGAGATCTGAGAGAGACATTGAGCTCTGAAGTTTTCATAGTGGACATCTTCAGTGACATCCTTGAGATCTTGCATGTGAGTCGAAATGAGCATGTTGCGAAGCTTGTTGAAGTCGGAGTGTTTGGGATTTTCCACTGAAATGAAAAGGAGGAGGAATATGGACGGTTAGCTCGTTCAGAATAATTAATGTAACATCCACTCGGAAAAAAATCTGGTGAGAACATCACACCATTTTATCCTATTCGGCGGATTCTGAAAACCGCCAAAATGACGCCAACCGCTGCACCGATCTTCACCAAAAGTTTCGTATTGCATCTTTGTCACATTTGTGGCCTACACACCAAAATTCAAGTCTCTAGCTCATAACGTTCTTGAGATATTTTGTTTATAGACAGACAGACACACGAACCTATAGCTGAAACTTTGTATTTAGACTCTAGGGACATCAAAACGTGTTTTGGCACTGAAAATTGATTATCGAAAATTTTGTCGATTACATTATGTACTTTCCTTCCGGTCAGATAAGGAAAGTAAATAGGGGAAATGAGCTTCAGAAGAGGGGATAAGGAAGATAAATAGGGGAAAAAAGCTTCACAAGAGGGAAATTGACTCAGTGTCCAAAAGGAAAATACGACTTACCTTCCACAACACCCCACGGGTACTGTCACCCTCGCACTTTGGTCCCGGCCACTTCTATTGCTTCCTATGATTGCAAACGGGACACTCTCTCCTTACACTTACCTTCCACAACCCCCCACGGGTACTGTCGCCCTCGGACTTTGGTCCCGGCCACTTCTATTGCTTCCTATGATTGCAAACGGGACACTCTCCTTACACTTACCTTCCACAACCCCCCACGGGTACTGTCGCCCTCGCACTTTGGTCCCGGCCACTTCTATAACCGTGTTGCTTCCTATGATCGCAAACGGGACACTCTCCTTGAGTTCTTTGTCTTGCTGTTTGAAATCTTCATCCTCATCCGAGTCGCACTCCGGGAACTGGTAGATCTGCAAACGTCAAGTCAGGAAAGAAAATCTCTCAGTTTGGAAATATCTAGAATAGAATATACCTTGTTTCCTCACCTACATACACCTACCGGTGGTGTAGTGGTCTAGGCGCTCACCTGGTAAACAGGAGGGCATGGGTTTGATCCCAGCCGAGGTATGGAATTTTATCCTCAATATAATTTGAGAATTTGACCACAATAATAGTACTTAGTAGCCTACTTAACTGCTGGAGTAAAGGGACTTTACAGTCCTATGCGAGCAGTAAGCACTATTATTTTACACCACTTCCTTAATGTATCACTTGAAGTTGAGCAATGTTGTGCATGGTTGTTATCTGGATGAGTTACCATATTCTGGGCAACTGCATGCTACTGACTTCTCCCAGCCCCACTCAGCCTGGGTGAGGTTGATGTGAAGAGGTGGGTAGCTTGTAGGTAGTCAAATGGGAAATAAACCCCAATCAATGGAAACCTTGACAGATCTACATTTTGACATTAAACCCATATCAAACTAATGAGACAACTTTCAGCTTATTTAGTCACTCAGCTGTATACAGAGGACACTTTGGTACAGGTTTCATCAAATGAAATTATATCAATATAATGAGGTGCTAGGTAGATATATCGGTACTTGTGCAGAAGTCACGTCCGTGGACTATTGCTACCAAAGGAACTGGCACAAACAAGCAGTGACCAGTGTTATTATAGGGTTAGGTTAAACGCAAGAAGGAGTTTCCACAATAATTAGAGCAGTGGTTAGTGTTATTATAGGGTTAGGTTAAATACAAAAAGGAGCTTTTCTTTTCCACGGACGTGACTTCTGCATAATTACCGATATATCAAACGAGTGGGCGAGGAAAGTGAGATCATTAGGCATCACTTGCAAATTTATTAGCAACAAGTTTAAGGAAAATTGTAAACGAGCTGATATGTCTGTTAAGAGGGAGGACATATCTTTTCAGTGGACTATTCAGTCAATAACATCTAACTCTCTCTTCAAGGGTGGGTCCTATAACATCCAACTCTCTCTTCAAGGGAGCAAAGTCTGACTCATTAACTGGGTAATCCATTGAAAAGATTAGTTATTTTTTGTGACTCACTCACTATTTCAGGGTTTATACGCGACAAAATTAAAATGAAGGGGCAATCTTACTGATTTTTAAGTACCCACCCTCTAATTTTCTGGAAAATTCATGGAATTTCATTCCGGGAAAAGTGTATAAACCTTGTATTTACACATCCCTACTTCGGAGATTCCTTCGCGGTCATCCCACCTGGATCTGATTCTCTTCAATGTCTTCCAGGAGTTTCTTTTTCAGCTTCTTCACTTCGGCAGATATGAGAGTGTCCTATATGTTAATAATAATAATTTGGATAGCCTATTTATTGCCTATTGTTTGGATAGCCTATTGTTTATTGTACCTGGATCTGATTCTCTTCAATGTCTTCCAGCAGTTTCTTTTTCAGCTTCTTCACTTCAGCAGATGTGAGCGTATCGGCTTTGGCAATGAGGGGCACTATGTTGACCTTGTGATGGAGTCGGCGCATTGTTTCTATGTCGATTTGTCGCAAACTAAAATAGAATATAATCAATACCTTGTTTATAATGTTTATAGAATAGAATAGAATATACCTTGTTTATCCTGCTGGGATAGGACTGAAAAGTCCCTTTTCCCCCGCAGTCTAACCAAGGTCTTATATATTTTGACATATTATGGTGAGTACATTTTACAATTAGGTAAATTTATTTGTTTATCCTGCTTGAATAGAATTGAGATGTCCCTTTACTCCAGTAGTAAGCTGCTGCTGCTGTGGTCAAATTCTCAAATTATATTGGAGATAAAATTCCATACCTCGACCGGGATCAAACCCACGCTCTCCTGATTACCATTCGCTCATCTTGACCACTACACCACCGAGGTGGTAAAAAGCTGAAACATTCAAACATCTGAGCAATACTTGCAATTCCATACCTAGGCTAGGATTGAACCCACGCCTTCCTGAATTCTGATTACGAGGCAAGCACGCTGATTATAATGCTTTTATTTCAGCCGAAGATTGTTTCTTTATAGAGACTAGAGTGAATTGTAACTGCTAAGGTTCTGTCACCTCGAAAACGACGAGAGAAGGAAGACAGGATTGGAGAAGACCAGCCGTTCGGAACTTTATCTGTTTAGGATAAAACTGCTGTCTATCCTGTGTGTGTTATGTACGTATACTCTATAGGGTCTATACCAGTGGTTCTCAAACTTTTTTGGCCGCGGAGCACCAAGCGACTGCAGTAAACTCTACGAAGCACCCCCAACCCTTTAGGAATTTTTAAAAATAATTCGGAATGATTCGGAAATGTTCATTAGCGTACGGTCCGTACGGCTTGTTCCAATACAAATTCCCTAAAATCACATCAGATTTAGCTCATTATATGGACTAGGTATATTTATTTATTTTTTATGTTAGTTTGGCATATGTGTTTACTTTGCAATAGAGGGAACTGTAATTGCTGAGGTCTCGGTGGTGTAGTGGTCAAGGCGCTCGCCTGGTAAACAGGAGGGCGTGGGTTCAATCCCAGCCGAGGTGTGGAATTTTCCTCCCACTTACCTTCCACAACCCCCCACGGGTACTGGCGCCCTCGCACTTTGGTCCCGGCCACTTCTATAACCGTGTTGCTTCCTATGATTGCAAACGGGACACTCTCCTTGAGTTCTTTGTCTTGCTGTTTGAAATCTTCATCCTCATCCGAGTCGCACTCCGGGAACTGGTAGATCTGCAAACGTCAAGTCAGGAAAGAAAATCTCTCAGTTTGGAAATATCTAGAATAGAATAGAATATACCTTGTTTTTCCTGCTTGAGTGGGCGAGGAAAGTGAGATCATTAGGCATCACTTGCAAAATTATTAGCAACAAGTTTAAGGAAAATTGTGAACGAGCTGATATGTCTGTTAAGAGGGAGGACATATCTTTTCAGTGGACTATTCAGTCAATAACATCTAACTCTCTCTTCAAGGGTGGTACCTTGTTTTTCCTGCTCGAGTGGGCGAGGAAAGTGAGATCATTAGGCATCACTTGCAAATTTGTTAGCAAAAAGTTTAAGGAAAATTGTGAACGAGCTGATATGTCTGTTAGGAGGGAGGACATATCTTTTCAGTGGACTATTCAGTCAATAGGTGGGTCCTATAACATCTAACTCTCTCTTCAAGGGAGCAAAGTCTGACTCATTAACTGGGTAATCCATTGAAAAGATTAGTTATTTTTTGTGACTCACTCACTATTTCAGGGTTTATACGTGACAAAATTAAAATGAAGGGGCAATCTTACTGATTTTTAACTACCCACCCCCTAATTTTCTGGAAAATTCATGGAATTGTCATGGAATTTCATTCCGGGAAAAGCGTATTTAAAACCTGTATTTACACATCCCTACTTCGGAGATTCCTTAGCGGTCATCCTACCTGGATCTGATTCTCTTCAATGTCTTCCAGCAGTTTCTTTTTCAGCTTCTTCACTTCGGCAGATGTGAGCGTATCGGCTTTGGCAATGAGGGGCACTATGTTGACCTTGTGATGGAGTCGGCGCATTGTTTCTATGTCGATTTGTCGCAAACTAAAATAGAATATAATCAATACCTTGTTTATAATGTTTATAGAATATAATAGAATATACCTTGTTTATCCTGCTGGGATAAGACTGAAAAGTCCCTTTTCCCCCGCAGTCTAACCAAGGTCTTATATATTTTGACATATTATCGTGAGTACATTTTACAATTAGGTAAATTTATTTGTTTATCCTGCTTGAATAGAATTGAGATGTCCCTTTACTCCAGTAGTAAGCTGCTGCTATTTCAGGGTTTATACGCGACAAAATTAAAATGAAGGGGCAATCTTACTGATTTTTAAGTACCCACCCTCTAATTTTCTGGAAAATTCATGGAATTTCATTCCGGGAAAAGTGTATAAACCTTGTATTTACACATCCCTACTTCGGAGATTCCTTCGCGGTCATCCCACCTGGATCTGATTCTCTTCAATGTCTTCCAGGAGTTTCTTTTTCAGCTTCTTCACTTCGGCAGATATGAGAGTGTCCTATATGTTAATAATAATAATTTGGATAGCCTATTTATTGCCTATTGTTTGGATAGCCTATTGTTTATTGTACCTGGATCTGATTCTCTTCAATGTCTTCCAGCAGTTTCTTTTTCAGCTTCTTCACTTCAGCAGATGTGAGCGTATCGGCTTTGGCAATGAGGGGCACTATGTTGACCTTGTGATGGAGTCGGCGCATTGTTTCTATGTCGATTTGTCCACCACTTCCTTAATGTATTACTGAAGTTAAGCAATGTTATGCATGGTTGTTATCTGGATGAGTTACTATATTCTGGGCAATTACATGCTACTGGCTTCTCCCAGCCCCACTCAGCCTGGGTGAGGTTGATGTGAAGAGGAAGAGGTGGGTAGCTTGTAGTCAAATGGGAAATAAACCCCAATCAATGGAAACCTTGACAGATCTACATTTTGACATTAGACCCATATCAAACTAATGAGACAACTTTCAGTTTATTTAGTCACTCAACTGTATACAGAGGACACTTTGGTACAGGTTTCATCAAATGAAATTATATCAATAATGAGGTGCTAGGTAGATATATTGGTACTTGTGCAGAAGTCATGTCCGTGGAATATATTGCTACCAAAGGAATTGGCACAAACAACCAGTGACCTGTGTTATTATAGGGTTAGGTTAAACGCAAGAAGGAGTTTTCACAATTAGAGCAGTGATTAGTCTTATTATAGGGTTAGGTTAAATACAAAAAGGAGCTTTTCTTTTCCACGGACGTGGCTTCTGCATAATTACCGATATATCAAACTGTTAGCACAATCAGACAACTGTGGTTCTAAGCTGACAGTCTCAATCCAAAGAAAGTACTACTTTTACCTACACAGCCTATCATTTAAAGCTGTAGATAGGATTTATAAATAGAGGTAGTTAGATCTTGTTAAATAATAAATTGGAAGACAAGTATTGTTTAATAGGTAACTGAGATACCTTTATTGTATAATATACATAAGTAGTTGTAGTTCCTAACACACATAAATTTAAAATAATATAAATATGTAAGTATAATATATACTCTAAATGAATGATAAATAAATAGGTAAATAGTTATAAATAATAATGTGCTGACTAGTTTCAAAACAGACCACACGAGTCTAATGTAGCAGTTGTTTTGAGATATTGAACATCCATTGTGTCTCTTCTCGCTTCTCGCCCATCTGATGAGAGGCATACTAGAGGATGGGCATGCTACAACACAGACCACACGAGTCTAATGTAGCCGTTGTTAGGCCTGTTTTTCTTTCCTACGCCGCATCGACCCGGCGTCACTCGACGTTCACTCTGCGTCAGGAGTGAGGATAAAAATATTGTGGACACTCACAAACATGACATCTTGTCCTATTAGTCAGCCCCCATGGCGTAGTGGTCACTGCGCTCGCCTTGCACGCGGGAGACCCGGGTTCGATTCCCGGCGGTGTCAAGAAATTTGTATCATCCAAATGATTGATTCCGTGACTGGCTGTTGCGGGGCCCACTCAGCCTCGTGAGGAAAATGAGTAGCTATGACATATAAATGCGCATAGCGACCGGTGCCAGCATGGTAGGTAAACATTGAATTGTAGGATTATTGAGATATTGGACCCAAGCTCACAAAGCTGTATTAAGGTTATCCTGTTTTACATTTACATTTACGATCAAAGAAAAACAATAATACAGTGTTGAAACACACGAAGTGACATCGTAACATTAAAAG
>NW_007377707.1:123556-133778 GCF_000475195.1 Diaphorina citri
AAACCCATTTCTGCGTTTTTTTTTTTTTTTTTTTTTAATGCGGTAAGAAAAATGAAACTATGCGGAGTACCTGGAAGCTCTTCGCGGAGCACGGTGCTCCGCGGAGCACAGTTTGAGAACCACTGGTCTATACTATAACCTTACCCGTGTCCATAAGGAGGTATAAAGTAAAGACAGCAGTGGACTCGATTGTCCACTATGTTCTTCCTGTTCAGTCCACTCTCATCGTTGAAGTACTGTCGGAATTGGTCGTCTATGTAGCTGCAGCACGCCCGCCAACTTTCCTCACTGTTGATACTGTCGCCAAATCCTGAAAGGGAAAAATCAGAGATTTTCAAACAAAGTGCCAAAGTCTTGTTTATAACGATATTTGTTCAATTTCTTTTTTGAACGAATGAAGTAATTTCCAAGTTCTCGGCGATTTTACCTTCCGTTTGTCTCATCTGTGCACTGAGTTGGCGAATTTTCATTAAAAAGGCCCCTTTTAAGGAAAGATCTGTTTCGTGCGGTCCAAGCCTCTCCTGAAAGCGTAACTTTTGCTGATGGCCTTATTTAGTTTGAATCTGCAATTTTATGTACTCTAAAGCGAAAGTCTCTTGTCAGTAGTCACTTTCAACAGTCGAATAAAGAATACCTGATAGTATGTCTGCTCACCAGGTATCAGGTAGACCTGACAGGCGGTCCTGATCAGGTGTACCTGTCAGGTCTACTTGATAGTGAGTGGCTGGCCTGAGGAAATACTGTACCTGGAGTATCGACCACGGTCAGTCGTAATTTCACTCCGCGCTCTTCAATATCCATACTTTTCTTCTCGATGGTGGTGGTTTTTCCTTGACGATCTGAAACATATAAAGTGTTTTGATTCCGCGTTTTTTAAGGTGTGTCCACACATAGTCAACCGGCCGGCCGTCGATCGATGTCGACTGAACTGTCCACAGTCCACATTGCCTCTATAATCCTTTACTCACTGTTTCCTCTCTTTTCCATCCCCTCTCTCTCTCAAATCCTCATGCACCTTATCTCTCCGTCTTAACTTTGGTCTTCCTCTCTTTCTCTTTCCTTGAAAAGTCCTGTCTCTCAAATGCAAAAGAATTAAAACTTTTTTAATGCAATAAGTCCCCTCTGGGAGCACTCAGTAAACTTCAGCACAAAATGGAAACCTAGGTACGTACATTTAAATCGGAAAGAGCTGTTCTTTCAGATTTTAAAACGAATCGTAGTCAAATCCTAGGCAAAAACACGGTCTTTTTGGAAGGTCTCCAGTATTCAGCGCCAGTTATGTCCAAGGACAGTTGTGTTCAGGCGTCTTTTTTTTTAAAAAAAAAAAAGAGGCCTCCCTAGTAAGACTGGAGGGTAGCGCGTCTGCCTTGGTCGCGGGTTCGATTCCCGCCCGGGGCGAACTTTATTCTAAACCGACAAGGACAAACCCCCCTTTGTTTTATTTCGCGTGTTTTTGCGTCAAACATGGATAATTAAGGACTCGAAAAACCGACCTTTTTCTCGTTTATAAAATAAATGTTTTCTGCTTTTCTTCTCTGTTAAAAAGTTCGCCAATTGGAATGAAATTTTCATTTTCCTAAATTTATTCACGTTTGACTGTACTACTTAGTTCCTAATATTGTACATTGATTTGTTGTGAATTATTAAATTGGACCCTAATAGTCCTAATATTTGTATTGTATAGATCTAGTCAATTCACTTATATGGATGGCCCTTACTGTAGCACAAAAAATCATTTTAGCCCCTCCTTTTTTTGTGGTACATCCCTGTATATTTAACACCTCTTACTTCCTTTACTTACATATCAAATGTACGTCTATACTTTTCTTATAATTAGGAAATGTAATTATGTTGTATACTACTATCTTATAAAATTACCCATTTATTACAGTAGACTTACTCACCAGTACCTAATGCTCTTAGGTTAAGTATAGGTATATTTTAGTCCGGTCCCTGATATATGTTATAAGACTTATAAGTAGTTAGACTTATAAGTAATAAGGTAGAATAAAAGTAGGCAGGTATGGGATGTAAAAAATTATCGTCTATTATTAAAAAATATTGATTAGGTATATAGAGATAGATATACCTATACCTAATATAATAGGTACCTATAATAATTACCTATAAATGTTTTGAATAAAATAAAAATCCGAGAGCTCTGGTGTCATAACTTTTTGAGAAGTCTGTGTTTTTATCTATCTAGCTTAGGTAATTTCAGAGTTAATCGGTAATTTTTTCTCTGGAAGAACCCAATGGGCAAATACCTACCTAATTGGACATTTTTCATGCGGACTTGTAGTTAAGTGGTTAATAACATTTTTTTTAAGAGGTTTGACAGAGGGAACTGTAACTGCTATGGTCTTATCGTCCCGAAATCGAAGAGAGAAGGAAGACTTCCGAGAACGAACATTATCCCATCAAGATAAAATCCGCCCCGGGCGGGAATCGAACCCGTGGCCTAGCGCTTACAAGGAGCGAACTTGTGGGTTCTCCGGAGTTTAGGTCAAGTTTCGAACTTCATTAGTTTTTGGACGAATTTCTCTGGTGCTGTGTACTAGGTGTGGGCAGTTAGGTGGGTAGGTAGTAGGTAGTTAGGTACTTTGAAGTAAAAGTACATATACCTATTATATGATAGGTAGGGTATTAGGTAGGTATCTATTTCACCACGTTACCTACTCAGTGATTTCACCACGATACCTACTCAGTGAACTGTACTAACCCCAGAAAATGATAGAACCTCCCAAGAAGAGCCTATTCAGCCTATAGAGTCTTGAATATACGAGAAATTATTCCGTGTGGTTTGATAGAGGGAGCATTAGCTGCTGAGGAGCTGAGGTCTTAAAGCGAAGAGAGAAAGAAGACAGTATACCAGTACCAGTACAGTTTTGAGTGCCCTTCCAGGACATGAAAACCTGGAAGGGGTGTTTTATTTGTAATTTTCCATGTACCTATTCTTAAATAAATACAGAGTATGACTGTTCAAAAAAAAAGACAGTATACCTGGAAGAATAAGGTTTGATAGTTCTCTCTATTAAATCCTATACAGTGGAACCTCGGTATAATGAGCCTCGATATAACGAAGAAAAGTCGATTTCCCTTCCCTTCAGAGGCAAAAACCTCAGTATAGCGAAGTAATAAGAATAGATACAACGAAGTAATTTGGGGCACGAGCCCGAGAAAATTACCTCAGTATAACGAAATTGATTGAATTTTAACCTCAGTATTTTGTTGCTGACTGGCTGTTTTTGTTGCTTAGAAAGTTGCCATTCAAAATTTGGCGTTTTCGAAGAAGTCTTTGGAAGATTATTTTAATTTGGCTCGTTGCTGGCTGGCTGTTTTTGTTGTCTAGATTTCTAGAAGGTTGCGATGGCAACAATAGGTCGTGTGACACGGTTTGGGACTTTGTTATGGTGACAAGATGGTACAACACGCGCGGTTTTATTTGTTTGAACATACTTCACCTACATCGATTGCGTCTCGTCCGGTAGACACAAGACAGAGCGGGTTCAATCAATCCCAGCCGAGTCCAGGGATTTTATCCTCAGTTATTAGGGACTTTGACCACATAATAATAGAGCTTCAAAAGTTAATTGCCATAGTAGTCCATTCGTTTTCAATTATCCCAAAAAGAGAGACTTTGTTTCAACACAGCTTACAGCTCCCATTTTTTGGTTCCCCTTACGACACGCCACTATAAACGGATTAACGGACTGAATGACTGATGGATTAAAGAAGTTTAGAGACAGTTTAATTAAAAAAAAAAAAAAATGTTAAAACGTCGCACGTGAAAATTCCCTTCAGAGGCAAAAACCTCGGTATAGCGAAGTAATTTGGGGCACGAGCCCGAGAAAATTATGTCAGTATAACGAAATTGATTGAATTTTAATCTCAGTGATCTTAAAAGCGAGCAGAATTACCTCAGTATAACGAAGTTACTCTGATTTTGACCTCAGTATAGCGAGGTGATCTTAAAACCGAGTAGAATTTTACCTCAGTAGAAGTGATCTTAAAAGCGAGTAGAATTACCTCAGTATAACGAAGTTACTCTGATTTTGACCTCAGTATAGCGAGGTGATCTTAAAACCGAGTAGAATTTTACCTCAGTACAACGAAGTTAATTTGATTTGGACCTCATCAGCATAGCGAAATAAGTCGATATAAAGAAATAGTTTTGATTTTAACCTCGATATATCGAAAAATAGATATTACAAAAACCTTGATATAACGAAATTTTGGACATTTCCCTTGGACTGATTTGGACCTCAGTATAGCGAAATAAGTCGATATAACGAAATAGTTTTGATTTTAACCTCGATATATCGAAAAATAGATATTACAAAAACCTTGATATAACGAAATTTTGGACATTTCCCTTGGACGTTATATCGAGGTTTCACTGTATTTTATTCATTTCATATCAATCACTCGAAACACATATAAAATACTAAAAATAAATATTTAAAACCCTTATAAAACGATGTTGGACTGCAGTGTTTAAAGAAACTTGTCAGCCTTATCCAATCAGTAAGAAAAAAAAAAGTAAAAAAGGATCTAGGTACCTACATATTTAATTCTAGCACAAACCACTGAACTGTCACTTCTAGGGCACATCTCTCTAAATCTTCATTAAGCTATTATCCTTCATTAAGCTAATTTATTTCTCACTTCTCGTTAATCTAAACAGCCATTAACGCTAATTAACGCCCAAGCTCTTCCGTTCGTTACGTAAAAAAGGATCTACCTAAGTACATATTTAATTCTAGCACAAACCACTGAACTGTGACTTCTTAAGGGCACATCTCTCTGAATCTTCATTAAGCTATTCTCCTTCATTAAGCTAATTTATTTCTCACTTCTCGTTAATCTAAACAGCCATTAACGCTAATTAACGCCCAAGCTCTTCCGTTCGTTACCTATAATACCTGTTCTTTAACGAATTAAAATACTAGAAATTACCGAGGACTTCAAGATACGTCTCAAAAAAGTTCATAAAAAAGTTTTTTTTTTTTTAAGAAAACGGAAAAAAATGGGAAAGATCACCTCAGGCAGTTTGAGACAAATCGTGATACGACCAAATTACCAGCTTAGTTAGCTTGGAAGGTAGCGTGTCTGTCTTGTAAAGACATAACGAATTAAAATACGAGAAATCACCGAGGACTTCAAGATACGTCTCAAGAAAGTTCATAAAAAAGGTTTTTTTAATTAAAAAAAAAAAAAAAAACGGAAAAAAACGGAAAAAATGGGAAAGGTCACCTCAGGCAGTTTGAGACAAATCGTGATACGACCAAATTACCAGCTTAGTTAGCTTGGAAGGTAGCGTGTCTGTCTTGTAAAGACTAGGTTCCGAGTTCGATTCCCGCCCAGGGCGAACTTTATAAACAGACAAGGATATCGTTCTCCGGACGATTGACTTTATTTTATCCTGTCTTCGTTCTTCTCTTCGGTTTCGGGACGATAAGACCGTTCCTTCCGTTACCGTTCCTTCTATCAAATCACTATAGTAACTAAGGTTGTGCTTCTAAATTTACAACATTTTCCGTAGCAACCTTCGCGTCCTGCTGAAAATAGTTTCACGTTCCTCAGGCTTGGTATCTACAGATGGTCCAGATTTCAAATACTGATCCAGCCTCGTAGGGTAATCTGTCATAATGGCGTTGACTCCCAACTTAGAGGCGGCCTCGAATTCTTCTTCGTTGTTTTGTTCTCCGGACTCCGGATTGACTTTATTTTATCCTGTCTTCGTTCTTCTCTTCGGTTTCGGGACGATAAGACCGTTCCTTCCGTTACCGTTCCTTCTATCAAACCTCTCGGGGAAAAAATGAAGAGGAACTCTGTCAGCCGATTTCTTACAGCTCCGAAACCCATGAGAGAAGGAGGACGGGTTAGGAGAAAGCCAGCCGTTCCAAGAACGAACCTTATCCGTTTGGGCTTACATTTGCCTAAGACGGAAATCGCACCCGCAGCCTAGCACCTACAAGGGAAATGTCGGTTCCTTCGAAGGTGACTAGGCTGTGAGAAAAAAAAAAAACTGTTTAACGAATGAAAACACGAGAAGAAATTATTTTGTTCGCGCACATCCACCCACTACTAGGATAAACTTCGACTGATCAACTGATGCACTCATGTGCATGTACATAGGAACTGAAATACTCTAAGTACATACCTATGTATGTATCTTGTACCATATATTGTACCTATATATGTGTACCTACTCTCATCCTTATGTACTTTTATATAGTTCACATTTTACTTTGAGTTTTATCATATACAGGGTCGGCCGATGGCCTCTGTGACTGAGTGGGTAACGCTCGAACTTACCACAGAGGGTTTTCAGTTAACCCTTTGGTGACCGATGTGAACTTGGGCCTGTTTGCCGCTACACCTAATCCTCAGAGTGGGCTTTTTGTGTATGAGAGTTTTCAGTTAACCCTTTGGTGACCGATGTGATCTCACCACAGAGGGATTTCAGTTCGTAGAAGCTTAACCCATCCTTGGGCCTGTTTGCCGCTACACCTAATCCTCAGAGTGGGCTTTTTGTGTATGAGAGTTTTCAGTTAACCCTTTGGTGACCGATGTGAACTGTATAGTTTACATCGGTCACCAAAGGGTTATGGTCACCAAACTACAGTTCTGTTTACACCAAACTACAGGACACCAAACTACAGTTTACATCTAATCTAAACTACAGTTTACATCGGTCACCAAAGGGTTAATTAAGAGTTTGAGAAATACTGGCCTGTGTAAAGCAAATGGATGACGTCAAAGAAAACCCTTGACACCTTATTAACTCTGCTGAAATCGACCATAAAAGCGCTGACTTTGAACACGGAGGCGTTCCCGGCCGAGGCTGAAGTTTTTTTTTAACAAAATTCTCTGTTCTGGACCATGTCTATGTGTAGGTAATGTGGGTAGGTATGTCTGTCCCGAATTTACAAAACTATGATGGAGAAAAAATTATGAGAACAGACCCCCAAATGGTTGCAATCCAGGGTTTCGCCGCGGGTTCGATTCTCGGAAAAAAAATCTTTCGTACCGAACCGCGAGGGAAATCACTAGTGTATAACTGTACAGACTAGGTATTACTTCTTGTAAAAAAAAAGTTAAAACTAAAATGGGTATGCATTAAGTTAAAAAATGGGTACCCATACGATAAAATGGGTATCAAACACAATTGGGACTACAAGAACGCTCCTTGTATTAAAGGTAGTTATTGGTTATGCCCCTGATTTCGCTAGTAGGAAATTATGTAAAGGGTAGGTAATACTTCTTTAAGAAAAAATATGTAAAAATAAAAATAAAATAGGTAAGTATTAATAAAAAAATTAATAAAATACCGACTACTATCAAAGAATCCGGACTACATTCGTTTCAGGTCTCCCGTACGATAAAACACTGAATGGATCCAAGACTAAGGACTGAATCACCCAGCCAAGTGAAACGCTGGGAGAAATACAATGCGTACGCTAATATCACGCTACAATGCTGATAGTAAACATATCGAAACCGGAGGAATCGATTGTGATATCGATAGTGAAAATATCGATTATTAATGACCAAGATTATCTGGGTTTAAACGTGGTTTAAGTTTGATTTTTTTTTTCTTTTTTTAGAGGTTTGATAGAGGGAACTGTAACTGCTAAGGTCTTATCGTCCCGAAAGCGAAGAGAGAAGGAAGACAGTATAGGAGAAAGCCAGGTGTTCCAAGAACGAACATAAAAAAAAAATCCATCGGTCATTTAACTATTCCTATTATTTTATTTTTATTTATTTACAAAGCACTTTACAACTGCGGATTACAAAAACACTCCCCCTGTTTAGACTGCGGGAGTAAAGGGACTTTTCAGTCTCATTCTCGCACTATAAGCAGGGTACATCCTATTCTAAAAAAATCGATATTGAAAAATCGATTAATCGAATCGACACCACTTTATCAACCCCATTATACGCGCAAGTCTACGGTAGTAGGACAACCCTCCCCCTCGATATGTGTCATAAGCACGGGGGTTGCTAATCGATAAGACTAGGGTTCAAACTGAGAGGGGGATGAAGCAGAGAGAGGGGAGAAAAATGCTTATTTCGTCCGTTAGGTAGCGCCACTATGCAAGCGCGCTAGCGGAGGAGCAGAAAGAACTGCACAGAAACGTATGCGCACAAACACATTAATGCGTTGCCTGCAAGGGAGCTTTGCTCGGGACATTTGATGTGACGTCATCACCTACGGGAGGGTATGCCGTGACGTCAAAGTTCACGATTTGCCGGCATTTTTTTAATCAATTTATCTCTGTATCTAGAAGTCGTAGAAGAAAAAGAAAAATTCCGTTGGTCCTCATTTTTCCTGCTCTATGACTTTGAAACATCACCAGCGCGACTCTCTATTACCTGGGTCTGACGGGAACGTAGGTATGTGGCAGAAAAAGATTGAGACCTAGGTCTGTCAGACTGTCTGACAGACCTAGGTCTTGAGCTTTTTCCGCCACAGACCTATAGGTCTATCAGACCGTCTGAGCGTTATGCTTAGCATTTTGTTGATCTCTTTATCTCCTTTAGAAAATCTGTGTGCGATCCCTTACTCAAACCTATATTTGACATTTCGAAAATACCCTTTTCAGTAGAAAGTTCAAAGTACCTCATGTGAAGGAGGGAACTTTTACGGTGTTTAGTAGTATACTAGAGTATAACGAAGTAACCTACCTTCCTTGTCAAAAATTTTGTATCACAAGTGAAAAGTGCCTAATCGAAAAAAAAGGAAAGATTTTTAACTTTGAGAAAAAAAAGAAATGTAAAATAATTTTCTCCCTTTTATTATTTTCTTCTTTTAAGTGTTCTTAAAAATCTTTGTTATCCTTCTTTATTGATATCATATTTATCACTCAAACTTGAATTTTGTTTGTTTTCAGGTCCTTTTGTTGCTTGGGTGTTAATGTTAACTCATATGGCAATATGAGAACTAGAAACTGATACATGGTTTGGACAAAAATGAAGAAAATTTACAAACCTGACATTATCCTGGTGGTAGAGCTTTCCAATCCGGACTATATCTCAGACGTAATCCAATCCCGTAAGTCAAGGGTAGTCCAATAGATCCTTATATGCAGGGTAATCCAGTAAATCTACACTGTCCACACTCCTTGGGAACTGCAGATCTTTGAGCACCGAAATCGGCCGACAACCTCGAGTTGCGCGTCCCGAAAGCGAAGAGAGAAGGAAGACAGGACAAGAGAAAGCCAGCCGTTCCGAGAACGAACTTGAAAATGGTTTGGGATAAAATACGCCCCGGGCGGGAATCGAACCCGCGACCTAGCGCTCCCTTCCAAGCTAACTATGCTGGCGGGTGAGTAAGCAGTAAGGTGCTTTATTCACAACAGACAGAAGGTACCTATACTCGGTACATAGTTTGCGCCAGTTTACTTACCTGTTTGTAAAGCTTCTTGGATATTTTCGAGTTCACATGGCCCCACACGGTGTGCTGAGTTCGATTATATCGATTTATCAACCGGGACACATGTTCGATTAATCGGTCATCGTTATCTTTGATATCGATATTGATAGGAACACTAGGGAAGGTTTGGAACACTTGTTCTAGGCTGGGGATTCGCCGATCCGTCTGATCTTTACTCTCGAAAGTGACGCCTGGAATTAAGGAGAAAGTGGTTAGGTGGAAGAATTCAATACCTTGTTTATCCTGCCCGAATAGGACCGAAACGTCCCTTTGCCCCAGCAGTCTAAACAAGATCTCATTTACTTGCTGGGATAATAAATGATTTTAATAATCATAGACTCTTGAGTGGAAGGCAACCACTAGGCGAGGTTAACGCCTTAGGCGTTCTCTACCACCTAACCCTTAGAGCTCCATTATTATGTGGTCAAATTCTCAAATAAATGAGGATAAAATTCCATACCTCGGCTGGGATCGAACCCACGCCCTCCTGATTACCAGGCGAGCGTCTTGACCACTACACCACCGAGGCAGGTTTCTTCTTCCTCTCTGTCAGTTCTCTCTCACCTTCTGAACCCCCTCCCTTTCTGTCGACCTTTCTCTCCTCTTCCTCAATCTTATTACATACTTCTATTTAGCTATGATTATTTTCTTCTTCTTCTTTCTCCTCATTCTCCTCGTCTTATTTCTCTCCTTCTTTGTCCTTTTCCTTCCCCCTTCTTCTTTTACTTCCATCTCTCTCTCTCTCTCTCTTATTAATAACCAAAGTCTCTCTCTCTCTCA
>NW_007377707.1:133852-145814 GCF_000475195.1 Diaphorina citri
AATAAAATACCGACTACTATCAAAGAATCCGGACTACATTCGTTTCAGGTCTCCCGTACGATAAAACACTGAATGGATCCAAGACTAAGGACTGAATCACCCAGCCAAGTGAAACGCTGGGAGAAATACAATGCGTACGCTAATATCACGCTACAATGCTGATAGTAAACATATCGAAACCGGAGGAATCGATTGTGATATCGATAGTGAAAATATCGATTATTAATGACCAAAATTATCTGGGTTTAAACCTGGTTTAAGTTTGATTTTTTTTTTCTTTTTTTAGAGGTTTGATAGAGGGAACTGTAACTGCTAAGGTCTTATCGTCCCGAAAGCGAAGAGAGAAGGAAGACAGTATAGGAGAAAGCCAGGTGTTCCAAGAACGAACATAAAAAA
Source organism: Diaphorina citri (assembly GCF_000475195.1). Lineage (NCBI taxonomy): Eukaryota > Metazoa > Arthropoda > Insecta > Hemiptera > Psyllidae > Diaphorina > Diaphorina citri. The sequence goes on from NW_007377707.1 coordinate 134,249, forward strand.
AAAATCCATCGGTCATTTAACTATTCCTATTATTTTATTTTTATTTATTTACAAAGCACTTTACAACTGCGGATTACAAAAACACTCCCCCTGTTTAGACTGCGGGAGTAAAGGGACTTTTCAGTCTCATTCTCGCACTATAAGCAGGGTATATTCTATTCTAAAAAAATCGATATTGAAAAATCGATTAATCGAATCGACACCACTTTATCAATCCCATTATACGCGCAAGTCAACGGTAGTAGGACAACCCTCCCCCTCTATATGTGTCATAAGCACGGGGGTTGCTAATCGATAAGACTAGGGTTCAAACTGAGAGGGGGATGAAGCAGAGAGAGGGGAGAAAAATGATGTTCATCATGAAATTCATGAATGATTAGGGGATTATTTATTATCCCTTTTTTTACTTCCCCTATTTTTCTTCTTCTTCCTTCTCCTTTTTCTCCTTCTTCTTCTTCTCCTTCTCCTCCTCCTCCTCCTTCTAAACACGGTACATTCTATTCTTTAGAAAAGATCCCAAGATCCGAGGTCCAACGCGTTAACCACTAATCTCTGAGCAACCTCCGTGGCCGAGTGAGTATCACACTAGGCTTGCACGCAGGAGGCCCGGGTTCGATTCCCGGCGGGGCCGAAGTTTTTTTCGGCTCTGTGCTTGGAGTTCGGGGTTCTGTGCTTGGAGTTCGGAGTGCACTCAGCCTCGTAAAGACAATTGCTACTTTAATCGAGTAGCGGCCAGTGGCAGCATTACCAGTGTATAAAAATTATTAAAATGTGGAAATTGATTTCAAAGGAGGCACTCAGTAATGTTGTGATATCCACAAAAATTGTGAAAAAGCTCTGCTTTACCACAAAGAATTTGAGATTTTGATTTAGCAGTAGCTACTTTAATCGAGTAGCGACCAGTGGCAACATTACCAGTGTAAAAAAATTATTAAAATGTGGAAATTGATTTCAAAGGAGGCACTCAGTAATGTTGTGATATCCACAAAAATTGTGAAAAACCTCTGCTTTACCACAAAGAATTTGAGATTTTGATTTGAACTAAACCACTGGTAACTAAGGTTGTGCTTCTAAATTTACAACATTTTCCGTAGCAACCTTCGCGTCCTGCTGAAAATAGTTTCACGATCCTCAGGCTTGGTATCTACAGATGGTCCAGATTTCAAATACTGATCCAGCCTCGTAGGGTAATCTGTCATAATGGCGTTGACTCCCAACTTAGAGGCGGCCTCGAATTCTTCTTCGTTGTTTAGAACCCATAGGTAGACCTGAAACACGGAAAAAAGCTTTTTATGAACTCCTTATGACAGTGGTGATAGCATTGAACGTGTACTCTGTCGTCGATCTAGCAGGATAGCTCGATAAATTTCCAGATTTCAAATACTGATCCAGCCTTGTAGGGTAATCTGTCATAATGGCGTTGACTCCCAACTTAGAGGCAGCCTCGAATTCTTCTTCGTTGTTTAGAACCCATAGGTAGACCTGAAACACGGAAAAAAAGCTTTTTATGAACTCCTTATGACAGTGGTGATAGCATTGAACGTGTACTCTGTCGTCGATCTAGCAGGATAGCTCGATAAATACTCTGGTTCCCATTGGATCCGTTGAGCAACGTTGGGCGTGGTTGGTAACCGGATGGGTGACCATCTGGACAATCTCGTGTTTTTTTTTTCAATTTCCCTCTCAAATTCTCAATGAAATGTGCTTTTTTTCGTGGGAAGAGGTTGGTATATTCGAATGAGTGGCCATCTGTGCTCCTGGCTATTCCTGGTCCTACTCTTGTTGTTTTTATTATTATTATTATTACTTTTATATAGTTCATTATTATTATACAAAGCACTTTACAATTGCGGATTACAAAAAGCACAAAAAAACTCCACCTGTTTAGACTGCAGGAGTAAAGGGACTTTTCAGTCTCATTCTCGCACTATAAGCAGGGTATATTCTATTCTAAAAAAATCGATATTGAAAAATCGATTAATCGAATCGACACCACTTTATCAATCCCATTATACGCGCAAGTCAACGGTAGTAGGACAACCCTCCCCCTCTATATGTGTCATAAGCACGGGGGTTGCTAATCGATAAGACTAGGGTTCAAACTGAGAGGGGGATGAAGCAGAGAGAGGGGAGAAAAATGATGTTCATCATGAAATTCATGAATGATTAGGGGATTATTTATTATCCCTTTTTTTACTTCCCCTATTTTTCTTCTTCTTCCTTCTCCTTTTTCTCCTTCTTCTTCTTCTCCTTCTCCTCCTCCTCCTCCTTCTAAACACGGTACATTCTATTCTTTAGAAAAGATCCCAAGATCCGAGGTCCAACGCGTTAACCACTAAACTTCTGAGCAACCTCCGTGGCCGAGTGGGTATCACACTAGGCTTGCACGCAGGAGGCCCGGGTTCGATTCCCGGCGGGGCCGAAGTTTTTTTCGGAGTAGCCATCATCTGTGCTCCTGGCTATTCCTGGTCCCACTCAGACTAGAAGAAGTCAGTGTGAGTAATCATACAGTTTGTCAGTGATTGGAAGGTAAAACATGTTTTCGGAATGTGGCTATAGCAGTTGAAAGTGACGTAAAACCGCCGAATAGGTAGGTATAACTGTTCAACCGTTTTGATTTGGCGGGCGGAGCTCTACAGCGCTTCTTAATATGTGATATACATATACATAGTTTAAATTGAAAATTCAATGTGGAAATGGAATTTAATCTTACGTGTATTCCTCGCTTTTGCAAATGCTCGAACAGGGATTTTCGAATGAGCAGGAAGTCAACCAATTGTACCAGGCGAGGCTTAGAAGCTACACTGGTCACTTTAAGATACCTGAAATTGAAGATATGCCGTTCATGTCACTCATCCATTTAGTGGCCTTGCTCGGCGTAGCTTAACAAAAACCGAACCAAAAAATAGCCTATAACCTTCACGGGAGTGCAAGCAATAAGTTGACAAAGTTTTATAGCAATCGGATGAGCGGTTTGGCCAGGCATAAAGTCCGAACAACACACACGCACAAACAAATATTCATTTTTAGTCCGTCCTTCCTTTATTATTACAATAGTAATAAAAAGGTATAAGGGACGGACTATTGTATTCGCTTCGGTGTCGTCTGTGTATTCTGTCACTCTGTCCCCATAGAAGGACTTATCCAAACCTAGTCGACCTATATATCAAATTAAAGGTCTTTTTACCAGGAACACGAAAATGGTGGTGCAAATTTTGTCCAAAAAACCATAAAGCCGAAAAACCAAAAAAACCGGTTTTTGGGGGATTTTTTTCACATTTTCTGACACAAATGAGCTCTGATCTTGAAATTTGTCGCGACGACCTATGAACTCAAAGCGAGAAAGTTTTAGATAACACTTCAGTCGTTAATTTAAGACCGGTTTTAGCGTCATCTATGTTAAGCTACGCCGAGCAAGGCCAAAAAATGGATGGGTGACTTAAAGGATTAAAGGGAGAACGGGCTCTAGTCTTGATTTTAAATCAAAATCATTACATAAAAGTAAAACCAAAAAATCAAATCAAGAATAATAATAAACTGAAAATTAAACAAATTATGTAGGTACATAGATAGGTACTGATTTTCTCTAATCACTACGGGCTAAAAAATTCCCGGAGGGACGGACCCAGCTTGTTAAAGAATTAGAGGCAACTGGTTTACATTTTACCTTTGAAAGTCAAATAACAAGCTGGGCCCGTCCCTCCGGGAATTATTTAGCCCGTAGTTTATTCGATCAGTACCTATGTACCTACCTAATTTGTTTAATATTCAGTTTATTATCATTATTGATTTGATTTTTTGATTTTACTTTCATGTAATGATTTAAAATCAAGACTAGAGCCCGTTCTCCCTTTATTCCCAATATAAGGTTCAAGTCACCCATCCATTTATTGGCATTGCTCGGCGTAGCTTAACATAGGTGACGCTAAAACCGGTCTTAAAATAACGACTAAAGTGTTATCTAAAAGTCGCTTTGAGTTTATAGGTCGTCGCGACAAATTTCAAGATCAGACCTCATTTGTGTGAGAAAATGTGAAAAAAATCCCCAAAAACCAGTTTTTTTGGTTTTTTGGCTCTATGGTTTTCTGGACAAAATTTGCACCACCATTTTCGTGTTCCTGGTAAAAAGACCTTTAATTTGATATATAGGTCGACCAGGTTTGGATAACTCCTTCTATGGGGACAGACCGACCGACAGACCGACTATTATTATTTTTATCGTCCCGAAAGCGAAGAGAGAAGGAAGACAGGACAAGAGAAAGCCAGCCGTTCCGAGAACGAACTTGAAAATGGTTTGGGATAAAATACGCCCCGGGCGGGAATCGAACCCGCGACCTAGCGCTCCCTTCCAAGCTAACTATGCTGGCGGGTGAGTAAGCAGTAAGGTGCTTTATTCACAACAGACAGAAGGTACCTATACTCGGTACATAGTTTGCGCCAGTTTACTTACCTGTTTGTAAAGCTTCTTGGATATTTTCGAGTTCACATGGCCCCACACGGTGTGCTGAGTTCGATTATATCGATTTATCAACCGGGACACATGTTCGATTAATCGGTCATCGTTATCTTTGATATCGATATTGATAGGAACACTAGGGAAGGTTTGGAACACTTGTTCTAGGCTGGGGATTCGCCGATCCGTCTGATCTTTACTCTCGAAAGTGACGCCTGGAATTAAGGAGAAAGTGGTTAGGTGGAAGAATTCAATACCTTGTTTATCCTGCCCGAATAGGACTGAAACGTCCCTTTGCCCCAGCAGTCTAAACAAGATCTCATTTACTTGCTGGGATAATAAATGATTTTAATAATCATAGACTCTTGAGTGGAAGGCAACCACTAGGCGAGGTTAACGCCTTAGGCGTTCTCTACCACCTAACCCTTAGAGCTCCATTATTATGTGGTCAAATTCTCAAATAAATGAGGATAAAATTCCATTCCTCGGCTGGGATGGAACCCGCGCCCTCCTGATTACCAGGCGAGCGTCTTGACCACTACACCACCGAGGCAGGCCGAGGATTCATACAAATGTGAAATAACAAATCGTTAAAGGTGCGTCCACACACACACACACACACACACACACACATAAATGACGCGACGGTCGTCGATCGACGAGGTGAATCCATCTTATCGAGACAGTGTGGACGGTTTCAGTCATCGATCGACCGTCGACTATGTGTGGACACAGTCTCATACCTGAAAGACCTTAATCGGCCAATACAAGACAGGCGTCTACCTTGTAAGCGCTAGGTCGCGGGTTCGATTCCTGCCCGGGGCTAACTTTATTCGTTCTCGGAACGGCTGGCTTTTTTCCCCCTAATATCTTGTCCTTTTTCTCTATTCGATTTCGAGAGAATGAGAACTCCGTTGTTACAATAAAACCATATAAAAAAGACTGATAAGTGCCCCTTGCAGATCTACACCGCCTACACGTAGGTAGGTACAATCAGGCACTAGCTCATTCCCATATATGGATTAAAGTTAATAATAATAATAATAATAATATATTGGAAGATTTATTATTATCTAGTCTGTTTTTTTTTTTTTTATTTTATTATTATTAGATTTGACCTAAGACCCGACCATAAGGCCCCCATGGTCACTTACTTTTTGAATATTTGTGGCAGAAATATCTCCAGATGCGTTTCCTTGATGGGAACGAACGGCAAAAGTCCGGAATAGTAGAGGAACAATAGTTGAGCAACTCGCTGCATGGAGAAAAACCGGTTCACTTCCGGATTCTGAAAAGGAAAATAGAAATAAAATTATTGTGAGAGACTTTTACAGGTTTGCTAGAGGGAACTGTAATTGCTCAGGTCTTGGTGGTGTAGTGGTCAAGGCGCTCGCCTGGTAAACAGGAGGGCGTGGGTTCACTAGAGGGAACTGTAATTGCTCAGGTCTTGGTGGTGTAGTGGTCAAGGCGCTCGCCTGGTAAACAGGAGGGCGTGGGTTCAATCCCAGCCGAGGTATGGAATTTCCTCAATATAATTTGAGAATTTGACCACAATAATAGTAGTAGCCTACTGCTGGAGTAAAGGGACTTTTCAGTCCTATTTAGTGGTCAAGGCGCTCGCCTGGTAAACAGGAGGGCGTGGGTTCAATCCCAGCCGAGGTATGGAATTTTATCCTCAATGAATTTGACCACAATAATAGTATAGTAGCCTACTGCTGGAGTAAAGGGACTTTTCAATCCTTTGCGAGCAGTATAAATAAGCACTATTATTATTATCGTCCTGAAAGCGAAGAGAGAAGGAAGACAGGACAAGAGAAAGCCAGCCGTTCCGAGAACGAACTTGAAAATGGTTTGGAATAAAATACGCCCCGGGCAGAAATCAAACCCGTGACCTAGCGCTCCCTTCCAAGCTAACTATGCTGGCGGGTGAGTTAGCAGTAAGGTGCTTTATTCACAACAGAGAAGGTACCTATACTGGGTACATAGTTTGCGCCAGTTTACTTACCTGTTTGTAAAGCTTCTTGGATATTTTCGAGTTCACATGGCCCCACACGGTGTGCTGAGTTGCACACAAAAAACAGCACTTTAATATTATTTCAAATATCGTACGTAATCTCTTAAATAAATTCAAAATTTATATAAAATCACAAACGAATGTTTTTTTACCATAGTTCTCACAAACGGACTGATTGCAACTGATTGACCTTAGTAGTGAAGTGTAGTTTTTATACTAGCAGGTAGAAAAAGTTCAAGTCGGCACACAAAAAACAGCACTTTAATATTACCTATTTCAAATCTCGTAATCTCGTAAATAAATTCAAACGAATGTTTTTTACTATAGTTCTCACAAACGGACTGATTGCAACTGATTGACCTTAGTAGTTAAGTGTAGTTTTTATACTAGCAGGTAGAAAAAGTTCAAGTCATCTCAGAGTGACGTGTTTATGAGTCATCTAGGTAACGTTGTGTCTGCTATCTTCGGCCTTCTAGGACATTCGAGTTGTTTCAGTGAAGACAGCAAGTCTCAAACTTTTTTTTTTTCAAAAGAAGTTTGATAGAGGGAACTGTAACTGCTGAGGTCTTATCGTCTCCAAATCGAAAAAAAACGAAGACAGGAAAGGAGAAAGCCAGCCGTCCCGAGAACAAATATTATCTGTTCAGGATAAAATCCGCCCGGGGCGGGACGAACCCGCGACCTCGCGCTTACAAGGCAGACGCGCTACCAACCAAGCGAACTAGACTGGAACGCCATCATTATAAGGCCCGTCGTACAGCTTTAAAATTTAAATTGGATGTAGTGTCTATTTGTCCAAACTTACGAAATGACACTTCTAAAGTTTGAGAACAGCTGTTAGAAGAAAGAAAACTGCAATCTCATGGTGATGAGAATAAATATGCCTTGGATTTGGGATGTGATGCAACTTTATAGTTTAGTGTTAACATGTGAGGGAATGTAAACAACATAACGTGATGTGATGAATCATGTTGTAATGACAATGTGATTTTATTTTTGGGAGACAAACACCTTCATATTTATACAAGCTTCTATGATCTATTTTATTTTAAGTATTCATCTAAAGTTGATGATCCAGGATTCCACACTCCACAGGTTTTACAACTTGGTACCTAGTACCTACCCAATTAATATACTAGTTTTGCAACTTACGTACTCCGTAGTCTAGCGGTCATTACACTGGCCCGGCATAGTAATAATAATAATAATAGTGCTTATTTATACTGCTCGCATAGGACTGAAAAGTCCCTTTACTCCAGCAGTAGGCTACTACTATTATTGTGGTCAAATTCTCAAATTATATTGAGGATAAAATTCCATACCTCAGCTGGGATTGAACCCACGCCCTCCTGTTTACCAGGAAAAGAAGAGAATTAAGTAAATTTTGGGAGAGAGAAATTTTGGGAGAGCAGAAAGTAAAACCCACGCCCTCCTGTTTACCAGTTGAGCGCCTAGACCACTACACCACCGAGGCAAGTTTGTTAGGTTAACACCACCAAGTAAGTTAAGCGTTAGGTCCCTTGCATAGGTAGGTATACCTTATTAACTTATTATTGATTGATTGATTAACAAATCAACGGGTAAAACCCATGTATGTTATTATTCTATAATTCTTTATTAGGATTATTATTCTATAATTCTTTATTAGGATTTATTTACAATGTAATACAAATACCTTCTTAGGTTTACCATTGGGATTAGCCGAAACTCATACCTGGATCAAAGTCAAGCGTCAGGTTGGTCTTCAACGGAGGCAGATCCTGGAAGTCGATCTGTTGAATACTCTGGTTGAGTCCGGTAGATCGCGTTAGGTTCAGATCATGGGCTACTACCACCACGTTATCCCTGGTCAGATGAACATCCAGTTCTAACATATCCGAGCCGTTCTGGAGCGCGCTGAAACCGGAAAATCGGTCACGAATCGCGTTAAAAGTCGGTCAGTCATCGGTTTTAAAAATCGGTTAGTTGTCGCTTTGAAAAATCGGTCAGTCATCGCTTTTAAACATAGGTAAGCCATATCGCTTCTATTAAATATCGGTGAGTCATTGCTTTTAAAAATCGGTAAATTGTCGCCTTTAAAAATCGGTAAGTTGTCGCCTTTAAAAATCGGTAAGTTGTCGCTTTAAATCGGTAAGTCGTCGCTTGAAAATCGGTCAGTCATCGCTTTTAAATCGGTAACTTTTAAAAATCGGTCAGTCATCGGTTTTAAAAATCGGTTAGTTGTCGCTTTTAAAAATCGGTCAGTCATCGCTTTTAAAAATCGGTTAGTTGTCGCTTTGAAAAATCGTTCAGTCATCGCTTTTAAACATAGGTAAGCCATATCGCTTCTATTAACATTGCTTTTAAAAATCGGTAAATTGTCGCCTTTAAAAATCGGTAAGTTGTCGCTTTAAATCGGTAAGTCGTCGCTTGAAAATCGGTCAGTCATCGCTTTTAAATCGGTAAGTTATCGCTTTTGAAGAAAATGAAACCAGCTCAGTTAGCTTGGAGGGTAGCACGCCTGCCTTGTAAGCGCTAGGTTGCGTGTTCGATTCCCGCCCGAACTTATCCTGAACGGATAGTGTTTGTTCTCAGAAGGGCTGCCGTTCTCCTATCCTGTATTTCTTCGATTTCGGGACCATAAGACCTTAGTAGTTACAGTTTCCTCTATCATACCTCTTCAAAAAGAAGAAGAAGAAGAAGAAGGAAACAAAGGTCTGGCGGGGGACTTCACACAGGGAGGATACCTGAAATTTCCCTTGCTAAAGAAAGAAAACACCTATACTGGGTACGTGGTTTGCGCCAGTTTACTTACCTGTTTGTAAAGCTTCTTGGATATTTTCGAATTCACATGGCCCCACACGGTGTGCTGAGTTCGATTATATCGATTTATCAACCGGGACACATGTTCGATTAATCGGTCATCGTTATCTTTACCTATACTCGGTACATAGTTTGCGCCAGTTTACTTACCTGTTTGTAAAGCTTCTTGGATATTTTCGAGTTCACATGGCCCCACACGGTGTGCTGAGTTCGATTATATCGATTTATCAACCGGGACACATGTTCGATTAATCGGTCATCGTTATCTTTGATATCGATATTGATAGGAACACTAGGGAAGGTTTGGAACACTTGTTCTAGGCTGGGGATTCGCCGATCTGTCTGATCTTTACTCTCGAAAGTGACGCCTGGAATTAAGGAGAAAGTGGTTCGGTGGAAGAATTCAATACCTTGTTTATCCTGCCCGAATAGGACTGAGTCCCTTTGCCCCAGTAGTCTAAACAAGATCTCATTTACTTGCTGGGATATTATAAAATCAAGATCCATTCACTCATTCACATTTCATACTTATTCACACACTGATCGCTCTATCTCCTGAACCACAACACCTAGAAAGCTGAAATTTGGTAGGAATATTCCTTTTATGGTCTAGGTGTTGTCGTGAAGGTGAAGGTAAATGACATATTGATTTAATTCAGGAAATTAACAACCTTATCCAAGAAAAGATAATCATTTTCTTTACTGTGGTAAAGGTACTTATGAGTCTCTCCAAAGCCTTTTCAAAAAGGTTGTTTCTCCTTTTTTCCTCCCTTTTGGTAATCATTTTCTTTACTGTGGTAAAGGTACTTATGAGTCTCTCCAAAGCCTTTTCAAAAAGGTTGTTTCTCCTTTTTTCCTCCCTTTTCAAAAGTGAATAAATACAATTAATTAGCTAGGTTTTTAACAAACACAGTATGTATTTTCATTTGGAGTCTTTTTTTATATACATAGGTACATATTGTTGTGTATGATGGTGGTTTCGAACCAGTGTATTTCGGTTTTCCAATATCCAATATTGGCTAGAGTGAATTGATTCAATCCTATACAGTTTGTCAGTGAATGGAAGGTAAAACATGTTTTCGGAATGTGGCTATAGCAGTTGAAAGTGACGTAAAACCGCCGAATAGGTAGGTAGAACTGTTCAACCGTTTTGATTTGGCGGGCGGAGCTCTACAGCGCTCCCTAATATGTGGTATACATATAACATATAGATAGTTTATATTGAAGATTCAATTTGGAAATGGAATTTAATCTTACGTGTATTCCTCGCTTTTGCAAATGCTCGAACAGGGATTTTCGAATGAGCAGGAAGTCAACCAATTGTACCAGGCGAGGCTTAGAAGCTACACTGGTCACTTTAAGATACCTGAAATTGAAGATATGCCGTTCATGTCACTGGGAGGTAGAGGAGGTGGCCGGGGTGGTGGTGTTGGTGGTCGAGGAGGATACCGAGGCAACAGACCGGACGGACGAGGCAGTGACATGAATGAATCCCGTATGGGAGGAGGAGGTGGTGGTGACAGATATTTCACCGAGAAAATAATGGCCATTCAAGGTCCAACATTGGATTTACCCCCCAGTGAACCCCAAAACAAGGACATCAAGTTTGCTAACAATTGCAGACTTTACCTGGGAAATATTGGAGGTGACATTACTGAAAATGATATCATTGAACTGTTCAAACCATATGGTGAAACTCAGGAGCTTTTCATCAACAAGGAGAAAATGTTTGGGTTTATCCGTATGGATTACAAGCACAATGCTGACAAAGCTAAGGCTAAACTGGATGGTCATGTGTTGAAAGGACGCTCTCTAAAAATCCGCTTTGCCCCCATCAATGCTGCTATCAAGGTGAAGAACCTTACATCTTGTGTTACAAATGAGCTGCTTGAATTGGCATTTGGTGTGTTTGGTGACATTGAACGTGCAATTGTCATTGTTGATGAACGTGGAAACTCCAAGTGTGAAGGAATTGTTGAGTTTGCTCGTAAGCCAGCTGCTGCCCAAGCTCTGCGGAGATGTGCTGAAGGTTGTTTCTTCCTAACACAATCCTTGCGTCCAGTGATTGTGGAACCATTAGAGTTGACAGATGAGATTGATGGTCTGTCAGAGAGAACCATTAACAAGAAGACCCCAGAATTTTACAAGCAAAGACAAGTTGGACCAAGATTTGCAACAGTGAATAGTTTTGAGTTTGAATATGGATCCAGATGGAAGCAGTTACATGAATTGTTCAAACAAAAAGAAGAGGCACTTCAACGGGAACTTAAGATGGAGGAAGAGAAACTTGAAGCCCA